>NW_028145164.1:0-104838 GCF_050947405.1 Trichoderma evansii
TATTTTAAATTTATTAATGTATATTTTAAATATTTTAAATATTTATATTTTATATTTTTTAAATTATAAATATTATATTTATAATAATTATTAAAAATATAATAATTATAAAAACTTTTATAAAATTTTAGTATATTAATTTTTTTTTTTTAATTATTTTAATTTTTTAAATTTTTTTAAAATAATAATTTAATTTTTTAAATTTTTTTAAAATAATAATTTAATTTTTTATTATTATTTTTATAAATAATACAATTATTATTATAATAAGTTATTTAATTTAAATTTATATAAATATTTTTATATATAATATTAATTTATATTTTTTTTAATTAAATAAATTATTTAAAAATAATTTTTTTTTTATTTTTTTTAAATATAATAATTTTTTTTTTATAACTTAGCTTATTATAATAATTATATATTTTTTTTAAATTTTTTTTTTAATTTTTTTTTAAAATTTTTATTTTTATAATTAATAAAATTTAAATTTATTTTTTTATAATTTATTATTATTATTACTAGTAATATAATTATATTTTTTATTTTTATTAATTTATAAGTATATTTTTATTTAATTTTTTAATTTTTTAATTTTTTATTTTTAATATTATTTATATTATTTTTTATTTATTTTAATAAATTTTTATTAAAGTTTTTTAAATATTTTTAAAATAATTTTTAATAATAAAATATTTTTAATTTTTTTATTTAAATTATTATAATATAATATTTATAAGGTTATAGTATTATAATTTATTTTAATATTTAATTAAATAAATATAATAATATATTTAAAATAAGATTTATTATTTTATTTAATATTAAAAAATTTAATTTAAAATTTTTTTTTTATTTTTTTATTTAAATAATATTTTTAATTTTTTTTTAAATATTATATAACTTATAAAAAAACTTTTTTTTTTTTATTATTAATATTATTATTTTTTAAGTTTTTTAAATATAATTTAAATTAATTTTTTAAAATTTTAATAAGTTTTTTTTTATTAATTATATTTTAAATTTATTTAAATTAAAAATATTTAAAAAATAATTAAAATAATTATTTATATTTATAAAATAAGTTTAAATTTTTTTTAAATTTTTATTAAATAATATAAATATTTTTAATTTAAATTTTTTTTTTAAATTATATTATTTTAAAATAATATTAATAATTAAAATAATAATAGCTATTACTAGTATAAAAATTATTAAAGTATTTTATATTTTTTAAAATTATTTTTAAAAATTTATAATAATATTTTTATTTATAATTTATTATTATTACAAGTTATTAATTATTTAATTTTATTATTTAATAATAATTTAATTTACTTATTATTATTATTATATTTATTAAATAAGATTTTTTAATATTATAAAATATAAAAAATTAATTTTAAAAAAATTAAATAATAACTAATATAATAGCTTTTAAAACTTATTAAAATTTTATTTAATTATATTATAAATAAAAAAATATATATTGGCGATACTTTAAATTTTTTTCATTAAGACTATATGCTTACTTTTATATTTTCCACAGTGACAGTTGTCTACCATTAGCAATATTATATCATAAGCACTTATGATAGCTATTTAAAGCACAGAGGGTTACTCTATTCATTTGCGATACTATTACAATTAGAGTTTCGATGCCCAGCGACTGGTTACTTTCATATCATTTAACCTCGAAGTACTGAGTAAGCAGCCACCATCACTAACATCCCGTTAGATCCGACTCGAAAGCGGACGGTTTAATAGCGTGTGACCTTGGGCCTACTACCGCGAAAGTCGGTGCGGGCGCCAACGCCGTACACAAAACAAATGACACTGTGGTGAGATCTTGCATACCATTTATATATTGTTACATCACCCTTTCTGTGATTACACAGCTCTTTCTCGTTCCACCGCCTCTCTGTAATCTGTATACCCCTTCCGATTTTTCCAATAGGAGTAACATGCTGTGCTTCACATCCAAATAACTGTATTGTTTAGAGAGCTCTTGCCGCTAAAGCTTTTAGTCCTCAGGGTAATAATTTTCCTGCATGAAAATGCTCCAAGCGCGGAAAATCGATGAGTTTCCCCAGCCGCCTCAAAAGCCAAAGGTCAAAGTGATCGTCCTTAGTTGCAGCAAGTACGAATTGCTCCCTTTGTTGTTTATTTAGAGAGATGCTTACGCTCACTATTAAACGATTAGAACTGGAACACTTGGCTTATATCGAGCATTTAAAGTACTTGGTTATAAGCCTTATCATGCCGCAGAGTTCATACGAAATCAAAATCACAGCCATAAAATCTTTTTTCAAGAGGCATTACTAGCCGAGCACAACCGATTTTCTGGCGTCAAACCGTATGGACGAGCTGAATTTGACAAATGGTTTCAGGATTACGATTCAATTATCGAGGTGCCCTGTTACATGCTTGCACAAATACTCGGTGCCTATTTGAGTGATCCGAGCGTGAAGTTCCTTTTAACCGAGCGGGACCCCGACAAATGGGTCAGATCATTTAACAAACAAGTAGGCAGCATGAACGATTATCTTGAGTCAGTTCCAATGACTATCCTGAAACATTTTGACATCGGTCTATGGCATCACTGGCGATTCAACAGCCTAGTTTATGACTTGTTTAGTGGGACGACAAAACAGGGCCATTCTGAGAACGAGCAGATACTGCGTCAGAATTACGTCAACTACAATAATTTGGTCACGAAATTAATACCAGAGGAAAGACTACGAATTATTAAACTAGAGGAAGGTCTGGGATGGGATGAACTTTGCGACTTTCTTGAAGTTTCGAAGCCCAACGTGCCATATCCGAATTTTGACAATCATATGGAGCTCAGAGATACAATAGTTACGCCATTGATACAAAGGGCTTTGGCAAAGTTCACATTGGTAACCGCATCAATTGTCGGGGTAGGAATGGTATTCGCTTGGAAGAAATGGAGGTAGTAAGGCTCAAGATTGATAGATTTTACGAAGATGGTAATAAACATTCTATTATTATTTATAAATAGATAGATACTAATAATTATTATTAAACCCCATACAGTCAGAATACTCTTCGGTATTATATACTGTTGTGAATTCGTCGTTTGTTATCGGCAAAAGAGACCAATTTTGCATATGCGAAGACGCTAAATCCCGAACAAGTCGACTACTGTCTACTGTGTCAGTGATAATGGTTCCTGGAACTCCTTCAGATGTGCCACAGATATTATTGATAGGATGAGTTGAAGTCATCTGATCGAGTCGCCTGTCTGGGATAATTTTCAATCGCCATAAGGATTCTACAATGGATACAAGCCGTTCCCATAATTGTCGTGATATGGCTGATGAATCTGCGTAGGCTGTCGCTAGCTGTACAGCCCTCGTGATTATCTCGCCTATCTTGTTTGTCAGATACTGTTCACCCGCTTCAGACGGCGAGGCTGTCTCGACTTGTGCCTTTTGAGTGATTATCATGAACACGACAGAAATGGAAGAGGCAAGAAAGTGTCGGAAAACGGGAAGTTGTTTCTTGTATAAATCCGATGATTCGTTGATATCCCAGAGGATATCTATCGTGTCGCAGGCAGTTTTCAGGCCTGATTCTGCGAATGCAGCTTCTATTGTAAGGTGTAAATTTGAGACAAAGAGCTGGCGAAACAGGAGATTTTGTAGTTGATTTGCGCGGAGGTATAACAACAGAGGTATTATACTACGTGCTGTTGAAGATGGAGATTCGTCATCTCGATTGCTAGGATGGACAAAGTCCATATTTTTTAACGACTTTATTCTCCACTGCTCTATATCAGATTCGAGAAACCGAAAAGCCTCTTCTTCGTTGCATATAGTGCTAGATATCTTACGGCTAGCAGAATTCCAATAGATTGGGTTTAGCAATCCGTAGGAAAGCATTGCTTTCAGATATGTAGCATACTCCTATAACGGGTTAGAATCCCCTTATTGGACATATAAGATGCCACTTACAGGTACCGGCAGGCGCTTGTCAAAGTCTGATTCCTGGAAATTTTGCGGAATTCCAAGGGCACAGCTCCATTGTCGATCGAGTACCACGATGGTCCATAAAGTCCCACTAATTTCATCACACTGCATCGAGGTATTGAAAATTCGTTGAAAGATTTCCAAACGGTGAGCGCCAAGTTCCATAATCATCCGGCCAGCAATACCACAAAGTCTCCAGGCCAGCCGATTATCATCGCTAAAGTAGTGGTAGATGCTCTATCAATGTTAGTCATGCTTTAATAGGTTGCCCATTTTGGGCAATAAATGTTTGTAACAAACCGCTAATAATACAAGTACGACATTTCGAACTTGAATCTTCTGACGGATGACAATTTTCTCAATTGAACTCTGTACGCTTTCATAGAGTACTTCGGCTACCTTAGATGTGCCAGCAGTCTCGGCTCTAAGCGCAATTGAACAAACTAAGTTCAATACAAGTATGTGGTGATCGTCAACGTGTGAAGAATTGCATCGCCTCAATCCTAAACCAACGCCTCCACTAACATATAGTCTCTCTAGTTGTCTGTAGAGGGATTGCATATCTAGTATCGGATAGAGGTCTCCAACAACTTCTTGATATACACGCAAAAGTCGTAGCGCGTCTACCTTGCTTAATAGTCTGTGGACTGGTACAGTGCACGAAGTAGCCAAAGGTTGGTGGAAGACATCACCACATCCCCAAGCAGCGTTATTATATAGATCTGCTGTAGTTACTGTCATTGCACCGAAACTGGAAGCAGTCTGGTGGCTAGCGCTACCAATGGAGACATCAAGTCCGTCTTTGTGCCGCAACAAGATTTGTGCTATATTTAGGCTATAATCAGAGCTTGATGATCCATGGAAGCGAAGGTTCGAATGATCTATTCTATCATTTTCGGGGAAAGAAGCGGGTTCACGGTGGGTTGCAAAAGATGATTGTGTCTCGAAAATACGATTCTCTTGCTGTGGAGGAGACAATGTAGAAGCCTGAGTAGGTTCATTTCTAGCCTGATGGTTGATACGCGTAGCAATCCTGTCAAGCAGTTTTTGTAAACTCAGAATTGAATCCTGGATACTTTGCACGTCTCTTTGATCAAATGTAAGCTATATAGTCCGTTGTCGCTGGTATGATGGGAAGATATACTCTGAGTTGAGGGTTACGACTGTTGGATTTTCAGCCCTTGAACCACCGGGAGTATATTGATCGTCACTCGAAGATAGTTGGGGGTGGTTCGGATATTGGCATCTGACACCTCGCTTTCGACAATGCTGGCACGGTTGTTGTCCGTCACAGCGACCCTTGCGTCGTTTACAGGCGTGACAAGCCTGCAGGACATATCTGGCACGACGTTTGCTTGGTTTACCGGTGCGGCTGTGGCCTATACTTCTTTTTATAAAACCTTCTGACGATGCGGCGGCTTCTAGTTCTGACATTTTGACCATATATTCTGCTGAAAACGCATGAGAATAGCCAAACGTACTGGGGATGGAGGGTTGTTGAGATGCCGGTCGGCACTACCTGAATCTCACAAACCGCGTATTAAGCAAGCAAGCGGAGGCTAACATTAAACTAACTAACGCTAAAAGTATTAGTGTCCAAAATGAGTCAGGTTCATGTATATGATTACATGATACAGTTAATTATAAACTAAGCCCCTTGGCAAACACGACAGAAAAATAACCTGGAACATTTAAGGACATTTTAAAATACGTGAATGACTCAATATAATAGTCCAATGTTGTATTTAATTTAATAATTCATATATCCTGTAGCTAAAACAGACTGACAATAGTTCAGAACAAAGTCGAAGAACATCATTTCTAGGCTTTGAAGGGATTTAGATATCTTTCAAAATGTAAGATAGATATTGACGTATGGTTCACTAAATATGTGTGGTAAATGAATTTTATTAGCAAAATAGCGTTGAACTTATTGTATACTCAGAACTAATAGAAGAAAATACCCTGGCAATATGCGAAGACTCTTTGTAACCCACTATAATAGAGCATCAAATGTTTATCTATGGATCTTGAATTATAATATCCTCAGTCCACTCATTTTTCTGTTGGTTGTACAATTTCCATGCCTTATTTGCTATATTTTTGCTGTTAAGGTTTGGATGTCCATCAGCTACCCCCCCGGCAACAGTTAGCAAACATATATGGATGCCTTGAGGACCGAACTTTTGACGCAGTGATAAAGTCAAGTTTTTTTGAGAAGCTTTAGAAAGCGACAGAGAGAATAAATCTACTATAGGTGTCTCCGGGAGATTTGAGTTGGTAACCATCAAAGTTGGCTTCGCTATTGGATCTTGCCTCGCCAATAACGTAAGCTGAAGAATCGCCCATGCTGCAGCATGATAAAGCGAAATCGTAGAAATATAAAAATCTTTAAGGATATGTTCCTCGCTAAATTCGAAGAATGAAGATGTGGCCACAATAGCAGCATTAACTAAGACGAACTCCGGTGTCCCAAGATCGTTGCTAATTTGCTGGAGGGTTGTCGTGAACTTGTTACTGTCTGAGATATCTACCGAGTAGGTCTTGACTAATATTTCGCCCGCGGCAGCACCGACAATCGCATTGGCATCCTTTTGAAGTTGTTCAGTGTTTCTCGCTATAAGTGCTACTTTGTCGAATCTCTTTGATACAAAGACGGCAGCCGTTTGAGAGCCAATGCCGGGGCCAGAGCCGATAATCACCACGGTATTTTTTGAGCGTGAAGCCATTGTTGCAAACAGTTCATTAAAGATTGATATCAAAAAGAAAATTTTCTGAATAGACAAAATAAAGAAAGAAAAACGAATGGTAGAACTCAATCTATATAATTGATCAATAAAGAACCACAGTCGCATCCATTCTCTTTTCATTATAACTATTAGTAATAACAAAGCCTTATGAATAACACAGAGGAAATTCCGAAGTCAAATGGTCGAAAATGGCATTTGTGTGCAGCTTATGATTGCACCTGAAAGTCCGCTTAAACCGCAGGCTAGCGCAGCTTGGTTTTTTTTCGGAATTTCCTGCGAATCTAAGGAACTCCCGGCATTCCTACACAATTACCCACAAGATGATTGCACATCACCGATGCACTTAAGGAAATTCCGAATAAATGCGATTTATTAGGAAACTCGCGAAGAGATATCGCAATTGTGTTCTTCCGTGTTATACATATATAGTTTAAGGGATGAAGAAAACGCACCATCGCCAGCAAGCTCAGCTTACATTGCTACGCAAAATGGCTCTGAAATTAACAGGAACCCCAAAATCTTCATGCACCTTGAAAGTTCTCCTCACGCTGGCGGAGAAAGGTGTCTCCAACTACCAATTCATTGATATGGATTTGATGAAAGGAGAGCAAAAGGCAAGTAAAACATCCGTTCTTAGCGTGCCTGCTATCTAAATATACGAAAAAGAGCTAATTGGAATCTGAGGTCTAGCTGCCGAGCCACCTCTCTAAACAGCCATTTGGCGTCGTTCCAATCCTCGAAGATGGCGATATTTGCCTATATGGTGATATGCACACGATATCGCTTGAAGCGGGAGAACATGACTGCTAATTCACATTGTAGAATCTCGTGCTATATGTCGCTATATTGCAAGAAAGTATCAGAATGTCGGTACTAATTTAATTCCCAACATGTCTGATCTCAAGACGATGAGCCAATTTGAACAATGGGCGTGTGTTGAGATGGCGAATTTTGATGTTGTGGCCCGTCCACTGCAATGGGAGGTGATTTTTAAACCGTAAATGCCGAGCCCTAAAGAATGCTGGCCATAGTTGATAGCATCTGACACTATCAACAGTCTTGCAGGAGAAGCGAAGAATGAGCAGCTGATCCACAGCCTCGTGAATACACTTGCCCAGAAGCTGGATGTTTATGACAGAGCCGTGCCTGCCAATCAACAATACATGGCAGGCAACACATTTTCTATAGTGGACATCTTTTATATGCCTCTTATGTCATACTTGTTCCGCATGGGATATGGAGATATGATCATGGATCGCCCCAATGTAAAGACATGGTGGGAGAGTGTGTCAAGCAGAGACTCGTGGAAGCGGTTTGGCGTGAGTGCGACAGTATAGCTCGAATCGCTCTTCAGCACAGAGCTGTTTGAAGGTATAAAAGTGTGTTTCTATACTGTAAGCTTAACTAAGTTTAATATTATGTTTTATTTTGGTATGCTTGGACGACTTATTATTAGATCATATGTATATTTAGAAGATGGCTCTATTAAAGCAACGTAACCAATTTTCGCAAGCGAAATAAAGAAAATGGAAGGAAAGAAGAGAAAGTACATGGGGAATGGGAAACTGAATGGGAAAATGAAAGCAGCAACGAGATTGAAGGACATGGTACAAAATAATATATTTTTATAGACGCAATCCTGCTGCCCCTTAGCATGTTTCTATTGTATCTTGTTATCCTTACACTGTTGTCCACTTCGTCATGGAGACAATGGTGGAATAGGTGTCCGGGAATAGCAATACGCTCTTCATCTTGTATGTCAATAGGGGAAAATAGACTTCGTCGTTACATTGACATAATGTTACATGATTTTGTATTCTCTACTTTGATCTTGTGTCCGGCTCATTGCACTACTAAATATTGATTTGGATCAACAAGCGAATATTTGACTGAGATAATAATTAGCCTATCTAACTTTGAAGTCTTGTAAAAAAGTCCCAACAGCATCAACTAATATAGTAACGTTTCTTTAATTTACCCCAAAGTTCATAGCTACGACTAACCGATTTTATGAATTTGGCCATGCCTCCACTTGAACTTCCAAACGAGCTCCAGGAAAGCCCAGTTGCGTCACTCCAACAGCAGTCCACGTTGGCTTGAATCCGTTCCTTCGTAGCCATGCAGCAGTAATTAAGCTCATGCTCTCTTCAATGTCGAGATGATAACTGATAACTTTAAACACGTCCGTAGGCTTCGCACTGGCTGTTTCAAGTGCCGCCTCAATGTGATCAAGGATTATCTCGACCTGCTGCTCCAGTGTTGGCGCGAGAGCCATAGTTGCATCCACTCCCAGCATTCCGGCAAGAACAACTGCTCCATTACTTAATTTAGCTACCTGAGAATAGCCAAACGTTTCTGACATCTTCTCCCCAGTTTGATGGTTGAAAAATGAGACTGAAGGGATCATCGTGTGCAGTATTTGTATCAATACAATGGATGGATGCTAGGCAGGCTGTGAGAACGAACCTTGGTAAATTAACTTGACAAGCTCGGCTATCTTCTAAGTTATATACGTAATATCCTCCCTCAGATGCTCAATAAATAACGATTTCCGAAGACGGAAGTTCCGAACTTCGATGTTCGGGGCGATTTCTAAACTGAGACTAGCTAGGCGATACAAATTATACCCGACGCTCGGTTCGAAGCGCATTGAGTTTTATAGAATTAGTAACGTGTTTAATCAATATGCTTAGTATTATTAATAACGCTCTTTCTATACTAATAGCTCTGCTCATAGCTTGTTTCATTATTCAAGATTACTTACTACTTGCTGATATAGCTAGAGAGGGAATATTGTAAAGGTATACTAACAATTTATATAAGCTTGTTACATATGAGTGATGACACTAGTTGCCCGATGCCAAATAAAATTCTACCTTGAACAAACGCCCTTTCAGCTATACTAGTATAACATGTAATTAAAACTAGAAATAGTGTTTAGTAAACCCCCATAGTATGCATTCATATGATACGCAACTACATTCAATTTCTTTACCTTCCATAACATAAGCAGCTTACATCGCCAATGCTGCGTAATATACCATAGCGCCTTTTATCCTTAAGACTCCCCTAATTTCGAACGCGTTACTATATTTGGCAGTTAAATCTGGAGACCCGCTACAGTGGAATGCACCTAGTTTTTAACCCTTGTCGTATATCAGAAGTACGCTAGCCATTTTGGGCAGGATAGATAACGCTGTTTTTAAGCAACGCTATATTAATTGCACTATACTTTAGCACATATATCACTATAATGCTGTGGTAGATGTGCTATAATACAGTGAAATATACGCTGTATTATAGTGGTTGAAGTGCTGTAACTTTTCAAGGTATATCCCTATAACGCAACGAGCAAAAGCCTTTCTGTCATACCTAGTTGGCTAGACAATATACATGTAATTTCCAATACCTGACGAGGATTGAAAACTAAGTGCATCCCACTGTGAGTTATAAAAATTAATTAATGCTATGCCTCCATATCTTGCAACCGGAGAACAGAGCCTCAACTAACTCTGCAAATCTTCAATCAACACAGCTCTAAACCCGGGAATTCCGAGCTAGCAATCACAATCTATCCGCAATGTATCCGGAGACTCAATCATAGTGCGAGAAATGAACAAGTATGGAGACAGTTGCTGCATTAGCTATGTACTTGCGATCATTCATGAATCGGCTCCCACATTTGTGGCAGCCAATATGAAGCTACACGCAGTACTTATGGAACAATGGAAGAAAGAATACCTCGCTTCACCTCCACATTCTGTAGCCCATGGGGAAGATTAGCCGATTTAGGTATATCGCGGAGTAATAGTTGCTCTCAAAGACATTTCTCCAGAATGAGATATATCCTTTTACCCTATAATTTTCCAAGGGCTCCAATTTTGCTAGTACGAGGATTTGTTGCTGAGTATAAATTGTAGATCTTGACACAGGTATAAGGGTGCTTCTATGATTTATTTCTCCCCTGGCTCATTCTTTTCCTCCACTATGAAATCTGTTAAGGTCAAGGCGTGCCCTCTACGATGCGACATTGTTGACGTTCCCATCCCAATGCCAGGGCCAGATGAAGTCCTTATTCAAGTCATATACTGCGCCAGCAACCCGCGCGACTGGAAAGCTCCCGATCACCTCATTCCCGGTGTTGAAATAAACCAGGGCAACGAGATGTCTGGCATTATCGAGACTGTAGGAAGCAATGTGTACGAGTTCCGGAAAGGCGATCGAGTTGCGGCAGCGCATCCTTTACAGGCAGAGAATGGCACTTATGCAGAATATTCGATTGCTCCTGCGAATACATGCTTTTTATTGCCCCCAAATATCTCATTTGAAGGTTGGTTTCCAATAAGTGATTCCACATGTTGGTGATGCTTTGCTCATGTACGACGTAGAAGCTAGTACCATACCATTTGCCTTGTGCACAGCAGCTATAGGCTTATACCAACGTCTCAAAATACCATTTCCGACATCGCCGGAGAGTTCACATGTTCAACCTCCGCTCATTGTCTACGGGGGAGGCTCTTCCATTGGAGCCTTTACACTGAAACTGGCAAAGATGGGACGCTTCGAAAAAGTCATTGTTGTATGTGGATCTGGAAGACCATACATAGAGTCTCTCGGCGTTGTTACAGATTTCGTCGACTATCGGGATTGCAACGTGGTTAATGATCTGAAAGCTGCCCTTGGAGGAAAGAAATGCTTTCACGCTGTTGATGCTATCAATGATGGTAATAGTTTTCGGCATCTATCAGAAGTATTGGCGCCAGAAGGAGCTCGTATGTCTGTATATCTACCGCGTCTGGATTACAGTTGTATTCCTCCTTGGATATCCATTGGCATTACTTTCTTCGGCACAGTCCACGGCCAACCGACCCCGATTAGTAATGATATATACCAAGAAGATGTGGATTTTGGGTATGCTTTCTTTCGGCTCGTGGGTCGATGGATTGCTGAGGGCAAAATGAGCGGGCATCCATATGAGATTCTGCCGCGCGGGCTGGAGTCTGTTGAGGAAGGTTTATGGATGTTGAAGGATGGCAACGTAAGTGCTAAGAAGCTCATCTATAGAATTGCAGATACGCCTTGCATTAAATCTGTATAGTTATTATAGTTATTGAAGTATAAATGAATGATATGGCGATCTATTTCTGTTCATTTTGCTCATCAGATGAAACAAAATTGCACTGTATTTGCCGGCTCCAAATCCCCCTCGGTATTAATGGAGTGGTTGTTGTAGATAGTATAAAATTTTGGCCTCCTCGGTATATCATTTTATTAACAATATGTACATTTGCACTCCAAGTTTTCTTGACAAAGTTTTTGGTTCGCATGCCGTAAGCCTAAGCTATCGATGTTGCATCCTTCTTTCCGGCACGTATCCGACGCGCTAAAGCCAGATCTGGTGATCCAAAACAAACCTTCACAGCGGGTACCATGTCATTAATGAGACACGTAAATACAACATCATAATCAAATATGCGGAGAGGATATTTTTTATAAAAGCAACCCAGATTCCAACCCAATTCTTGTTAAAGCAATCTCATCATTCTTCAACAGATAGTGAACGGCAGCCATATGCAATTTCTCCAACATGGACTCAGCACCCGCCATTCATCCTAATCACCAGAAGCTCATCGACCGCGCTCGAGAATTCTTTGCCGAAGTCGAAGACTTGTAAGTAAAAAATCATCTTTAAAAACAAGACATCAAGATGCGTCCACTGATTATCAAGCTTCTCATAGAACTCCAGGGAAAGACCTTGAAGCTAGGCTGAACCGAGACTATGGCCCCGGAAATCCATACTATGACGATTTCTGCTTCTTGATTCGACAAGCTCTAGCGAATAACGAGGGCTGGGTTGCAACCGACGAGATAGACGGTTCAAAGTACCGCCGCACCAGGATTAGCGCTCCCTCTGAATCAAACCGCTTCTTCAGCATCACAACCGTTTACATGGAAAGCGATAAAGAATACCGTGGCCAATACCACCTCCATCCCTATGGTGAACTCAATTGTGTCGTCCAATTAGATCCGTCAGCCGAGCTGAAGGGCATGTCAGGGTGGCAAGGCGCTGGCTGGACATCTCCGGGGCCCGGTACTCATCACTATCCTGAAGTCCGCGGAGGCGCTCTGGTGGCACTTTTTTTCCTACCAGCCGGCCGAATATCGTACAAGTTCGCGAAGCCGGGAGATCCGCAGCCTATATCTATCTGATAGAAAGCTATGAAGAAAATGGGTAAGTCGCTAGTAAGCCTGGGATGAGTCCGGCTCTTAGGCTTATTTAGGGAAGCCCCGCATTAAATAAGCATTGTAAATAATATTAATAAATGGTTTAATGATTCTTAAGTCTTATTTCAACACCATAGCCTGACCAAAATTCTTGTTTCTTTGACTTTTTTTTTTTTGTTAATGTTGTATTCTCAATATTTGAATCCTTAGCCTCATCCTCACCATGCCTCGTGCAAGAGTGGCAGAGGGCAGAAGACGAGTTGCGAAAGCCTGCATCCTTTGCCAAACTGACAAGAAGAAGTGCGATGGCCTCTGTCCCTGCGGGCAATGTATCAAGCGCGAACGATCTACCTCGTGTGCTTATTCATCCCATAAACGCTTATACGGACGTCAGCGACGATGGCCAAAGGATATAGACGTGGCCAGTGCTGTACCTACCCAGGACGATACAGCAGAGACCGAAAATTCGTCAATTGGGAGTACCAACTCGCAAAGCCGGCGGCCCCTCCGTCATAACCACAGTGAGCGAAATAGTCCAGTGGGCAAACATATCGCGATCCCAAAACTTCCCAATATCATGCGTGATACGAAAGGACGAGCGAGTACGTTGCCACCAATCTATAGAGAGCCTGCATATGATTCTAGGTAAAGTAGCTAACTATGTCTTGTACGTTTTTAGTGTATCTTGGAGATTGCGCGGCGCTCTCTTTTTTACAAAACATACAAGAACTCATCCAAGGCGAGCAAGAGCTCGCCGATGCAGCAAAAGATCTCTCCTCTCTTTCAGTATTAGAAGAGGTTGAATCCAGGGACAGTGAAAGCGTTCTAGCTTATAGCAATGCCAATCTCGGCGACTTGGAAGCTCTGGTCAAGACATTCTTCATCTCGGTACTGACTCTCTTCCTCTGTGCAGCTCCTACATTCCTTGAGCCAGTTGAGCGCCAGAGTGCAAAACGTTGACGGGTACTAACAAAGAAACTGCTTGCAGACATGTGGTATCCTTGACATTATGGACCGCTCTACAATAGACAACTTGCTTAGCCGCTGGATTAGTGGAAATATTTCAGTTACGAGTAGTAGCGCCGCTCTACTGTATCTGGTGCTTGCATATGCGGCACAGGTACGTAGCGAATCCGCTCAAGACGCCTACCGATCTCAATCATTCTTCTACCATGGTCGACGAATCGCGCTTATTGAATTGACGGAGTATCCTACTATGGAAACTGCCCAAGCTTTCATGCTGATAAGTTTATATATGCTTGGCAGTTGTCGACGCGATGGAGCGTATTTAAATCTGGGCATTGCGATTAGTGCAGCAAAATCTCTGGGATATCATCGATCGGAAGCTATTTTCCCTCAGTGTGAAGAGGATAAACGGCTGAGGTATGAAGAGGTCCTCATGTGCAACATGTGCGGCGTTGCTAATGAGCAAACATTAACATAGAAAGCGAATATGGCAGACTTTATGCTATCACGATTTATTCTTTTGTGCCATGATGGGCCGTGCCCCATTAACATCAGCTACAGATTCTTCAAAAGAAGGAGACGACCAGCGACCTGACGCGAGCCACCCGGATAAATGCCAGCAGTTTGGGCTCTACGAATCTGCGCGAGCTTTTTCCATACTGAAACAAACAGTGCTCGAAATATATACGAAGCATTCAGCACCGCTAGAGTTGCTTCAAGATCTTTCTCGACAACTTCGTGAAATGGGGACAGAGCTACCTATAGAGCTTCGCAATATCAGCCCCTTGGCATTTCCCGAGCATAAATGTCCTAAGACCAGGCAGCTCATAATAAGGAATGCCAGTGTTGCTTGTAATTATTATTTCAGTATGATGCTTCTGACACGACCGTTTCTCATCGCCTGCCTCAGGGCAAAATATAACAAACCGCCAAAGACGACCCAAAGCTGGGAGAACCGTGCCGATCATGAGGATTCTTCAGAGATTGACAAGAGCGTTATATTTGGTGCTATGACCTCATTTGACACTGCTCTTAAAACGATTCAGCTACTCCATGAGCTGTATGTTTCTGGAATTCTCTACAATAATATGCCTCTTGTTGTGTGAGTGACAGCCCTGATAGGTAAACGATAGAAAAACTGTGAAGTACTAGACTTACTGATACTCTATGAGCAGTGCATGGACATTTGTGTCGGCATTGACCATTTGCGCCGCCTACTTCGGCCGTTTAGGAGACTCAAAAGAATGCGAACTTGTAATTTACAGAGCAAGCCAAATATTGCAGCATTTCATGGCACACAGTCCACAGGCAAGGCAATACGATCTAATTTTGAAGAAGCTTTCCAGAGTTGCACTGGGCTGCATAAATGTGTCGGGAGATCAACTTCACAGCAACGGAGGCTTATTTTGGTCTGACTTATTTAGGCTAACTCCAGCGCACCTTCATAATTTGAAGGCAGAGGAGGAATCTTCCGACTTAAATACTGGCTTGCAAGATGGAGTGGCTACAGCAGAAGGAGTTTGCTCTGCCGCATCAACATTTAGCCCGCCGCAACATACCAAACACTTGAATCCTCACTTGGATGACATTTTTTATTTTCCCGACGGTGCTTATAAGCATTTTTCTAGTTATACTTTAATGCCCGAGGACTTACTTTCTGAGCAAGATAATATTTTCTTGAATATATAGCTAGGATCTCAATAGTAAATGCTGCATTGTAATAATGTTGCCAAGTATTATATTTGCCTCAAGAGCCTGAAATATAAACCACAAAATTGTTGGTTATGTGCAAGGTGATATGTCAATAAGCCGAGATTTCAGATATGGCGCTCTATTAGCTCTACACTCAAATACCCAATAATATCCTCTCTCTATACAGAGAGATCTAACGATGACTTCCACGCAATCGCTATTTGGGAATAGCGTTAGGGGTGTAGACTGGCTTAAGTAGCAAGAATACTTAGGGTGAGCAATCCGAGCACGCGTTTCATACAGACAGCAAAAAGAGCATGCGTATAAGCACGCAAATCTATCAAAAAGAAATCTTAATTTTTGACTTATTTCTTCTATATGCATCCAGTTTCATGTTAAGAAGCCCAATTAGCATTATTGTAAAAGATTAGTTTCGCAAAGTAAGCAGAGCCAGTCAATGAGCGTCAGTCTTACTTCATGTACTAAATATCAGACTTAGACGTTGATAGACAGTATTATAACACCAGCCAACCAGCTTAGAGAGCGAAATTTCTCTGTGCTAATTTATGTATGTTTTAAATAATTGGCAATCCGACACTATCTACTAGTTATGGGTTTCATGAAGTTGTACAAGGACCAGATAACTATTGCGGAAGTAAGTACCACGATATTCATATCGGTTGATGTGAACAAATCTCCGTTTGCAGTTCCCACATGTAGGCTTTACTTCATCACACTAGTTACGCCATAATCCATGAGCTCAAACCTGGAAGTAAAGCGAGAATGCACGGTCGCATACATTTACGCGGTGCACTCTACAAGTGGTGCAACTTGCACGCGACTTCTTGGGTGGTAACTTTGGATGATAAAGACTCTACATGTTAAAACTTTCGGTGGCTGTTATTGCTCGCGTATGAATTTGATACACAGAGAAGCAGCTACTTGGGTCGAAAAATGTTGGAAGATACAAATTATGAGTTGGAGAGCAGGAGGGTACTGCGGAATTAGGATTGTAGGCTGTGTTTGGTGGGTCTGGCTGACTTTGAGGACCTGGCCAATGGCTGCTGAAAGCGAACTTCCGTGGATCGCCCAAAGAACTCTGGGTACATGTGATCGGGACTGGCCCACCAACCTCTAGCAGCAGTGAAAAGATGCCTTAGGTAAAAATCCTCCAAGCTACGTGGTATAACCCATATACATTTAATTACACTACTTTATTTTAGTTAAAATGAACATAACTCGTGTCTCCTTACTTCCCTGACCATGCACTGTACTACCATATGCTATCAATTGTAAGCTTGGCAGGAAGGCACCAACTGGAATTAACAAGAAAATAAGTGAGAGTACAGGTAATTGGAGCGTATTAACAGTATTCAAATAGTGAAAGTTTCGATAAGAATAAAGAGTTCTATTACCCAAACTATGATATTGCTGTTTAATTATTCAGGCTCTTATTGGTAAATTATGTTAATTTCACAAAATAGAGGTAACATCTACAAATGTTTATGGCTTATAATCTTCTCGCAAGATTTCGAGACATATCTCTACCGGAGCTGCAAAGTGGTTCTAACCGGGTATAGAGAGGGGTTTAGACCTCTATTGAGCAAGCCTTCATAAAAGAAACTACTGCCTATCACTGGCTAGGTAATAGCTTCAGGCCTGACAATATCTACGTCTTTCAAGGTTTGAATGTAACTTGGCCTTGCAGAATGATGCATGAATTGGAAAAGTGTCACGGCTGTGATTCGGTTGTTAAGCCAATACAATCCCCAAAAAGATTTCTCTTGCGCATGGAGTGGAATGTTTTTTATTGATCTAGAGACTAATACTAGTGTAAGTGTAACTAGTTAACTGAGAAACATTAACTCAGCACTTGATAAGAATGTCTAGAATTGCTTCAAGCTTTAGTCTCAGTATCTATATGCGTTTGCATTGCTGCTTTTCCAACAAAGGCCCTTCCAGGACTTCCCCCATTTATCCACTCCTCAGGTTTAAAGAGATCGAACATGCCAACTTGTTGTAATACTGGTATTGCTGCCCGTAGTGCTGGCTCTATTTGCTTTCTCTGGCTTTCGTCGCTTGCGTCATAGGTTTTGATGTTTACGAGTAACGCTCCTACAGTACCCGTTGGAACTTTCTGTCCATTTGGGAGCGTTACGATTGGAAATGCGTTCGCATTTGTACCGAGCGTCTTATTATTGATGCTTTGTAAATCGTTGGCGTTTTTATCTGGCTCCATATTACGGCAAGAGAGGTTGGAGATGTATTTTTAATGTGAAGTAGCCAATTTTGAATTTTGTAAAAGTAAAAGATACAAGAGCAGCGAGCTTGTAGAGCAGGTGGAAGATGTTGTTCAAACGAGCAACAGCTGTACAATCACCTGCTTTATATTTGTACGAAATTGCTTCGCCACAAATATTACACCGCCTTTGTATTGCTCCACTCTAACTCTTGATCATAAATAAGCTAAATGGCAAGAAAGAGCCGTAATCGCCGCGAAATTTTAGTTGATTGGTTTGCGCGTTATATTTTAGCAATGAATCCTATTATTCGCACAACATACTGTAACATTCGATAATCGCAGAACATTTTAGCGCCGCTAGGCCTAACTGGAAAGCTACAGTGGGATGCAATTACTTCTTTATGCATGTCAGGTATTAGTAACTAATAGTCTAACTGTAATAGGAATGTTTTTGTTTGCTGCTTTATAAATAAATACGCTAGAGAATTATAGCACTATAACTACCGCAATACTGCGTATGCCTCACTGTATTATAGCACATAAATGGCTGTATTATAGTGACATGTACGCTAAAATATAGTGAGGTTATAGCGCTGCTTGAAAACAGCGTTATCTATCCTATCTAGGCTACTTCCAATACATGACAAGGATTGAAAAATAATTGCATCCCACTGTAGGCTTATACGTATGTAAATTCGGCTTGATCGGGCTTATCGGCTCGGGGCTTATTGGCTCAGGCAGGCAGCGGCAGAAGGTCGACTTTATCAGGGATTTTTGCGCTAGGACTAATTAGGCCTAATGGCGCTAAGATGTGCGGTTATCGAATAAGTGTGGTGCGAATAACAGGGCTCTTAGCAATATGCGCATGCTTTTAGCTCTCCACGATGCCTAGTTCTAAATAGGCCAAACTTAACTCTCATGGTATATGCTAGTTAAAAGAAGATTAATCTCATTATATTAACTGACCCGTGTCATTTAAACAAAGTCCAGCTATGGTATAGGGCAAGTGCGGACCTGCAAAAAAAAAAAAAAACTTAGATGAACTCCCTACGCAGATGTACATTTATATCGTCGATCTTATTGTGCAGACGAGGCTTGCTATCAAGTTAAATAAAAGACACGACACGACACCCCTAAGATAAACAAGTCCCCGGTACACCATATATTTACATTGAACTTCATAACCTTTACAGTTCTGTTTTCAAGTAGTGCGCTATGGCTTGTAGAGCTAGCGCTGCAATTTTGACACCAAGGATAGCGTTAAAGACTTTTACAAAGTACCACTCAAACACCGGTAACTCGGAAAGGGTAAAAAAACTAGAAAAAAACGCTCAACATAAGCGCTAAGCCGTAAATAGGTACAAATTATCTGTTGCTTTTACGCCTCTACCTTTGCACCCCAGCCTAAGGCTTAAAAACATAAGCTTATAGTTACATTGTGAACCTATCTCGTTTGTAGGAGTTATGGCAGCTTTCTATTACCGTGGCCCGCATACAGTAAAGTCAATACTGCTCCGATTACACAACTATTAGAAATAAAAAATCTGTGGATTGCCTGATAATTTTACTTGTGGTATGAATTAGAGCAATTCTTTAACGTATAAATATTTACATTACAATTTTCGCGCCCTCTTACATTTCATTTAATACTTTAGTTTTTGAAGACCCAATGTTAATGCGGGGTTTATCAACCGTAACATGGCAGACAACCTGAACTTCAAGGCTACGGATTCGTCGGAGCTGCTGGCAGATATGACTGGCTGGTTGGCCTGTGCTTGAGTCGAAATGCCTTTAGGGGCGCTGGTAGTCATTGCTGCCTTCTTTCGCGAACGTTTACCGAAAATAGGTAATGGGTCGATGACTGGCCGATCATTAATTTTTTGAAATCTGTCTTCTGTAAACGGTAAAGTCACTCCCGTAGTCTGTTGAGTTGAATACACAAATGCCCAGTCAAGCTCTGACCAGGAATCTCCATGTTTGGGGTGACTGTATTTAGTGAGTCGCCAGGCATCTCTTACATTTCACTGGCTTCGATTGCAGATTATTTGTCGTGTAGCCACGCTCCACTCTTGCATTGTAAACAGCGAGGAGATGGGTGAACTGCCAAGCCCGAGTCTATTCAACCTAACCACTGCTTTTAGTACGCAGTGCACCCTTGGCTAAATTTAAGCTTTATTCATCCGTAGCTGAGATTTGTTAGTACATACGATATTCCAATTGATGTCGAAATTCGCGATTCAAAGTGTGGGTCTAAACTCATTTAGTCTAGGATATTGGTTCACAAAGACCCAGCTACCAGCTCTATATCGAGGTTTGCTACAATATTTGTAAATTATTTTCTGTTACTTCTGAAAATGTACCTTCAGTGTAATAATATTAATTAGAAGACTCTTGAAGTAGCGTCTCAGCCCAAGCATCATTGGCTGCGGCAGCTGACTCGAGCTGAAGCTTAGCAATGTCGTAGCCTGCGGCTATTGCGCTAGCGCGCATGCTTCAGTGACACTAATTGAGCATCATTCATCGCACGGCTCTACTCTTCGTGGGCGTTCTTATGCTTTATAGAAGTTTAAAGCCAAGGCTGCTCCAAGCCTTTTTCTTGGATAGCAATATGGCTCATGCATCCCCCAGCCGCAATACTGCGCAATACTTCGGACCTTCACAAACGTTTAGAAGGACCAGATGAACTTTGACACTATGGCGACCCAGGAATGCTCGAACTCACCCTCGAACTCAACCTCGAACTCACCCTCGAACTCAACCTCGAACTCACCCTCAAATTCACACTTAAAATCCACCTCACCACTCAGGGAGGACCCCCAGCAAAAAAAAGATGGCGAAGATGACTGGGAAACGGGCCAGTCTCGGGCGCCGGAACAACGCTTTTGTACCCCGGGGTATGTATGCCCAGTTCGTGAACGCATGAAACATTTTACCTGGGCTTGGTTTGCAGCCACCATTAGCACTGGAGTTCTCGGTCTTCTCTTTAAAAATACTCCTCACCGTTTCAAGGGGCTAAACACCATCGGAAAAGCAGCATTCATCATGGCCATCGTCATGTTTGTTCTTTCCATCGCTACAATCACCTATCGCTTCGTCAAGACACCTCGGGGACTAAGAACGAGCCTCATACATCCAACAGAAAGTCTATTCTTTCCAGCGTTCTTACTGAGCATTGCCATCATCCTCGCCAATTCAGCCATTTATGGAGTTCCAGCATGCGGCCCCTGGCTGCCTGTAGCCCTTCGAGTGTGCTTCTGGATCTACGCCGCCTTGGCTCTATTGTCGGCTGTAATCCAGTACACCATCGTATTCAACGGTGCTAAGCTCTCAATCAAATCCATGAGTCCCCTGTGGACTTTTCCTATCTTCCCTACGCTGTTGACAGGAGTTGTGGCATCCACAATCGCGCCGTCGCAGCCGCCATCACAGCGACTGCCCATTCTCGTCGCAGGAGTTACTTATCTTGGTCTAGGATTCAGCGTCGCTTTTGTGCTGTACTCGCTGTACCTATACCGTCTTACACAGGAGGGGTTCCCAGCTCCTCCTATGCGGCCGGGCATGTTCATCGCAGTGGGTCCCCCGGGGTTCACAGCAACGGGCCTGATTGCTCTTTCTAGATCCATCCCGGTCGACTACGCCTACTTCGCCAGAAATCCTGCCGCAGTGGACATATTAAAGGTGATGGCCCTGTGGATCGGTATATGGGTTTGGGCCTTGGCGTTTTGGTTTTTCGCATTCAGTGCCGTTGCGCTCACTATGGGCATTCTAAAGCACCGCATCCGCTTCTCCATGGCCTGGTGGGCACTCGTCTTTCCTAATACAGCTTTTACTCTTGCAACGTGTCTTATCGGAGAAGAGCTCGAAAGCGAGGGAATCGAGGATGTAGCAAGCGCAATGACTATATTGATTGTTATCGGGTGGTTCGTAGTCGCCTTTTCACACATTCGTGCTGTGGTACGTAGTAAAGTTCTATGGCCCGGCCGAGATGAGGATTTCGGACACTATAATCCTGATAAAAGTGGGAGCCATCGAGTCTAGTTCTTTTCATTTAGTTTAAAACTTTCAGACATCTTCATATGGCATACGCATTGCAATACGGGGTAAAATTAATCTTTCCTTTCTAGTTTCTGCAAGCATCGGAATAGCGATACTCCAGATACTAGGAAAGACGCTGCAGACCTGGTGAAGCCGGTTTGGTTGAACAAGGTAGGAGCATACTACACAGATGTGTTAATGAAGAATCACATATTAGCATGATGTTACGTACGTATATTACGCCATCAATGCCAGATAACTACATCATGCCAAGAATGAACAACGCGAGCATGGTCCCTACACGGTAACCTCGTTTAGATAGCATAGCAAGGCTCTGCCAAGGTGAGAGATCGGCTCGTTCCTGTGCAGGTGTCAGAAAGTCACGCTCTGCCTCAGCCATATCGAACTCAAGCTTTTACAATGAGCGGCGAGCTAGTTGCGATTCCCCATGTTGTGTCAACTATCGCGGGCTTTCAAGTAGAATTAGACCACAATGCCAAGGCGACGCTTACAACGGACAGTTAAATAAGAGGTAGATATGCTTCCATAAAGTTTGACGCTACCGCAATATGTGAAATATTCCAGACAAACGCCGGCTGTCGACTGAAACTGCGGCAATCCGACAAACATTCCACGGTATTTTGCCGGGGTAACTTCACAAATAACACGTTCACATTACGCACAAAAAGGCCTTGTCCGCACCCGCTGAATGCTCGTCCAACAAGGAACTGCGGCAGACTGTTGGCACTGCCTTGTAGCACAGCGCCAATAATGACGAGTACAGAACCGCACAGAATTTTTCGTAAACGACCAAAACGTTCGGCAAGATATCCAGCAAAGAAAGACGGCACCGCCCCGGCAAGCATAACAAGGGACACGGTAAAGCTAAGACACGAATGGGATAGCCGACCCTTGACGGCCTCAAACTGTAACATAGTCGTCATTGCGCCGATAGAACCCGTATCATAGCCATTAAAAGTACCAGCGATAGATATGGTCATATTTAGGTGGTTGGAGACGCCTCGAAATCGACATGGCGAGAATCCGGCGTGATTAAAGGGTATCATATCGCCCGAGCAAATGATTTGAATAGGCTAGCTACGTAGATGTTAAGGTGAAGCCGGACAATAGCGTCCATCAATGGCCAAGATTCAAATTTTTGAGTGGTCGAATTTTAGCATCTACCTATTGTAGGCGCCCACCGCCAATTTACTGCTCAATATATACACGGGCTACAGCTAACTATAGTAAATCTACCCAGTTAGGGTCGTGAAAATTAGCTACGTTCATTGGTTGCCACTTAAAACGATCAATGGTAATTACTCGTGCTTTTCTTCCGCCTTAGTGTTTGCCCCAGGTCGGCATCGGCTCCCGTTTATGACACCCCCAAACCCCTAGGGGGGCCAAGGTGGGGTATCGGAAGGGCCAAGAGTGGACAAATCTCTAGCGCCACAGGTTCTCAGCTGGAATCGAGTCCTTGCAGAGCGCGTGGTCGGAAAGCTACCCGAGAATCGGGAGGAGGCATATCGGAATAGCGTCCCGGCTGGCAAACCGAATTCCATTATTTCTCTAGGTCTATATATAAAACACTGCTACTACATATTTCCAAGTCTTCAAGAGAAGATGAATAACGCCTATCCTTATCTCACATTGTCATTTCCAGTTGTTCTGGAATCCAATCGGCGGTATTTGTTAGAGTGTCCATCATGTCTAAACCTATGATATATCGAATCAATCCCACCAAACTTGTTCCCAATTCACCAAACCCCCTTCTACACTACAAAAGCTACTTCAGCAACGGCGGGCAAGTCGATGCGGCTCATGTTTACGACACTTTTCAAAGCAACGGATGGCAAGTACAGTGGGTTTCCAGATATGGCAAATACCAGAGGTCACACTATCACCCCGAAACTCACGAAGTTATGGTCGTTTTAAGCGGCCCGGGTATAATACGCTGGGGTGTAGCTGACACAGATGACGACTGGGAGAAGCACACCTATGGTCAAGCTTATGAAGATGGTGGTCTCCAGATTGAGGCGAACGTTGGAGATGTCTTTGTCATCCCAGCTGGTGTGGCACACAAGTCTTTTGATCCCAGGACGTCAACCCCTGATGTTCAAAGCCTAACAGGAGGTGGACATGGTATTGAAAGTGGGGATCAGGATCCCAGAGACGCTGTGTGTTTCGTGCCACTGTCGGGATTCACAATGATGGGAGCATATCCTCAAGGTTTTACATGGAGCTGGAGCGAGGGAGGGGATCATCTTGCTCAGTTTGATGTTGTGAGGAATGTAGCAAAACCAGAGCGTGATCCGATACTGGGCAATGTAGGTGGAACTAGCACGCTCTGGAAATAGAGGGCCTGCACTTAGAATTACGCATGATAGCACGAGATAGTATCACAATTTGAATACTATCTCGTTAAACCAAGTAGTATGCGTACCAGTCGAGTTTTGTTTCTGTAGCTAGCGTAAGTGTAATAAAATACATTCCTTAAATAACTCGTAATAGACCTATCTAAGGTCTAGGTACTTAAATTTTAAGCTTGAAATGCTCCTCCAAGTTTCCATGAATTAATTTCCTCATGCTAGAGCTAGAAAGAGCGAATTCATCTTTCATAGGCTTCGAGAAGATAAATAAGCGTAAAAAAGGACTGGTTAGGAGACAGGGTGCAGAGAGGTTTCGAAGATAGCTGTTATGTGAACTACCCTGCAATTCCCCACGCATATGACTAAAGTGGCGTCAATAGAGTAAGTCTCAATATAGACCGTATCTTAACTAAGTGATGCCCTGGTCGTTTATCCGAGGGGCCTCATCTACCAGGGCACCTCTCAGTTGAGCTATATACACGACTTGGTGTTGGTTCAATTCAGTTATAACAGTACAACTAAGATTATTTACGTCTGTTAGGTATAATGCCTTGACACATTTACTATAATTATCTCGACCAAACACACGATACATAGGTCAAATCCACTGACGAGTGGCATATCAAGTATGTCTTATTCTTTTATGTATTATCTAGCCTCAAAGTATCCAAGTGGTACTAAATAACTTGTAATTATTTTGTCTCTTTCGCCTTCCTTGTCCCTTGGGACCAATCACTTCGTAGATTGCAAAGCTTCCCTGACCTTGGATACCCAGCCACCCGGTGCCATTCCTTCCATCACGATAGCGTTCTTGGTAAACAACCACTTTCCATCATTCTGTTTCTTCACGTAGCTATCCCATCGCCCCCAGTGATCGGGCATTTTGAGATCAGTACTGGCAATCACATGGGTTTGACAACGAGCCTCATTTGGTGCGATGAACTGAATGTCGACTGTCGTAACGTGATGCGTTAGCAGCTGTGGAATGTTGCTTAGAACTTCTCCAATTTCACTCGGGGGTCTTTCTGAGCCGTCCGAAAACTGTATCTTGGCTCCGGGCTCAAACAATGCAGCTAGTTCCAGAGGTTGAACGTCTTCATGGGCCAAAGCTGCATATCGGTGGACGAGCGCAAGAATAGCAATACGAGCGATTCCTTCCTCTTCCAATGTTGTAAACGCGACTGAGCCGGCTGGTAGATGCTTGTGAGACATTGCTTGGTGTATCAGTGTCGGCTTCAGCAAAGGAGAGTTGGAAAAGCATAGTAGACAATGCTAATAATATGGTGTTTGTTTTTTGATCAATTTGCTTCTTGAGCTTGTCTGTGAAGGAAAGAGACTTTGATTGCGTATTTATTCTAGAACTATGCAGGACCATATCCCAAGGTGTTTCCTATTTAGGCAAATCTAGACTGGGATTTAGGGTCGCATAGGATGCATACCGTGCAGCTTTTGGGGCATCAAGATGGGCTTAACAGTAATGCCGCCTGCAAAAGGACTTAAGGCGGACTTAAGGACCCTGGATTCTTTAGCATTGTACCAGCGTCAGCGACTTCATATTGACAATAGATCACCTTGTGCTCCAATACGTAAGACAAACGACTGTGGCAAGTCGTGTTAGATCAAATAGCAATGACAGCTGTATCGCTTATCGCCCGGACGCCATGGACGCTCCATGGACGCTCGACCGCATGCATTGAAGTCATGATAACATTGGTCATCCGTTATGATGCCAATATCCTCAGAGAATTGCTCCCCCTTTCATGAACGCTGGTCCCCAGTCTAGTATTACTTTCACCTCTGCGTCTACAGCAAACAAACCAACTCCTAGTCAGAGTATAATGTTAGCTTTAGGAGAGCACCCCCAGAAACCTTTTACTGCATATGTCTCTCCACAAGCAGGCATATAGTCTCCATCTTTATACCATATTCATTTTGGAGATTAGTGAAAATCCATCTAAAGGCTGTAGCCCTCTTGAAAAGCTTTACTGCATTAGAACAATTTTTCACCTACTCCAGCATTCTTCCAAGCTCTAACCATCAACACCCTTTCCCTTTCTGTCGCTAAACTATCCAAAAACTCTACAATCCGACTAATCTTCCCGCTCTTATCCAAATCCAAGATAAAAATAAGCTCTCCAACATAATTCCACTCTTTGCCGTCGTCGCCTTCCTTGAGACCCTTCACTTCCTCCCTGAACTTCGGAACAGCGTTGGCCCAGATAATGACCTGACGTTTTGTCAAGTTGACATGGATTTCATTTGCTGTGACGGGAAAACCAGTTATAATTATATGAAGCTTAGTTAGGTGGGCAGCGAAGTCTTCATTTGTCATGGGTGGTGGCGGATTCACAGAAGATGGGGCAAAGATGTGTGTGCAACTGGCGGCGCGGAGAGATATGTGGGTGCTGGCCTCGAGCCTTGCGAAAGCACTGATGAATGCTATGGCAGTGTTGTGGAGTGCCTGTTCAGTCGTCATGGTTGCTTGGTGAGATTGCGATGATCGGTTGAATGAAGGGTTAGAGTTGGCTCTGGGTCGATAGCTACAGATATAGATACTGTGTGTTCTCTTATACGGCGGGCATGCTACAGTTCTGCGCAGGCAATGGAGATAATCTTCGCTGGATAGTAAATCACAAGGCCTAAACTGTTTCATCGGAAATAACATGCAGGATATGTTGGTCGGTAACAGGATATGCATCATCAGAGGCAATTCCAGTTCCCAGAGAAACAATTATAGCCAGATTAAATACGTTCATTATTTATTATCCCTGTATATTGTTAATAGTACCCCGGCGGCCATCCTGTATTTCTGTTGATAGCTCTATTGACTCATTATCGCTGTCTTGTAGCAGCCGCTTGCCGCTTTTCCTATGCCACAAGGCCTTAAAAGTGGAAAAAAAGCCCGGTATCTCTGAATCAGGCCCAATGAGAATCACTCCAGGATGTGTGATATTGAATGAAAAAATCGTTAACGACATCGGAAGCGCTTCAAGAAAGTAGAAGAATGCTTCAGATGTGAGCAAAGGGTTGGATACATCTGAGCCCCGGGAAAATTCGATGAGGCGGAAAATGATGCGGATCTATATGAGTTAATTTAGTCCATGAACCGGTCAGCTCTTTTTCTTCTTCTTCTTCTTCTTCTTCTTCTTCATCATCATCAAAGATATACTAACAGTAATCAGGCCTAGAGAGGCATATAGTGTGTAGAGCAGTCTCTTCCACCCGTTTCGCTTACTCAAGGAGGCCTCCCCCTTCACTCGTTCCAGCCGCTTCATTTCTATTTGGAACGCAGCCGCTAGGGCAATAAAGACAAAGATGAAGAACTGCTGCAGACCAATACCGCCCATGTAGATGTGAATCGCCTTAAGCTGATCTTCCGCAGAGGATGTAGGACCAGCCATGCTGCCTCCCACGACCTGGATGACGAAGGATACGAAGTCAAGGGTCACAAATATAACTGCAATAGCAGTAGCTGGTACGGAGAATAGACTTCGTGACCTGAGAAAATAGTATATCATGCGGCTGAGGACCATATAATCGAAAGCATTGACCCCTGAAGAGAAAAGAGGTCAGCAATGATAGAGAATGATGTTAGGCTTATTAGAAGGATTTTGAGGCATAAACTTACACAGAGGAGACAGCAATATGAATATCTGGAAGATAAGGTAGATTGTGGTGTTCTGCTGATATCGGGTGCTAATAGTGCGGAAACTAAAGGCGATGGTTTCCCAAGTGCTCGCCATGATGATGACCCAGCAAAATTTCTGTGCGCAATGACTCGTTAGAATCTGCTAGGTTTAGGGCAAAAAAGGGTTTGGCTATTCTGACTTTTCTATTCACAACAGCCTGCCAGAGATGCACCATTGTGAGGATGCCAAAGATACATGCAAATATGAGGGCAGCAGGGAAGTTGGGATAGTAATCCCATATGGCACCACAGGTCCCCGGTGGAACATAGCCATTTGCGTCAGGCGTTATTGTTTGGATGCAGGTTGGAATCGCAATGTCAATAGTTTGCCCCGCAATCGTGACATGATCATTTGTGACACCTTCAATGGTGATATGTTGTATAGTAGTGAAATAGCCGTCCGATCCTGCGGACTGAGAAGGCGTGATGCTTGCCGCATTATTCTGGGAGACCGATTCCGCATCTCTCTTAATAAAAACGGTGGGAGTTGGGATATGGAGACTCTCAACTGCAGCAAAGATGCAAGAGGCGACGAGAACGTGAGTGGCCAGCATCTTGAGCATCAATTGATAGTCGCTGTATACTCAACTAAGATACTTGAGACTCATGGTGGTAGGGAAAACGTAGCATATTGATATCCTGTCCTTTATATTCTTCAGAAGAACAATATGGCCACCTGGCTGGCCAATGATATTTTTTTTGGTTCATATACTGAGCCTCCCTCACAGCCACGAGAATGCGAACCCCAGTCTCATAATCCGAAGCAGCCAATCAGGTACAGGCTGTGGTATCTGGCTGTAAGCAAAACTGCGAGTCCTCAGGATCAGAACAAACCTCTTTTCTCCGCTCTCAGTCCCGCTAAATTTATTATTCGAAGGGAATAAAAATGCAAAGGTAATGTTCAGGAGGTGGCATTGCAAAAGGCTTTTTGGAGCCGACTGAAAGCCACTCGCCAACAGAATTGAACCCTCCAATCAAATAGGACAGATATAAAACTCTCATGTGTCGTATGCTCGTCTCGCAAATTACACTGTATATGCCTCTATCTTGTAGCTATTGAATGCTTGATCGGCATTTAATCCCGCGGTATAAAATGCGAGTATCTGGTAAGCCACCTCTCCCGAATGTCTCATGCTAATACGTATGCTGACTCTTCAATATGCCGATCACTAACAGACGACACTAAATGGCCTTGAGGGCCTATTGACGGAGACAAATCTTATCTCTTTTAGCAGATACAGATAGCGATAGTGATAACTGCATGATGAATAACAGAATTCTCGCTCACAAGTCGTTGAGGTAAGATGTATCCAAAATTTCTTGTCTTTGGGGATGAGTAAGCGTTGCAGCCGGTAGTTTATCGCAATCAGTGTCAGAATAAAAGCACTAGTACTGAAGCGCTTTCCCTAAGTGTAGGTTCTACAACTATCTCCTAGATAGCCACTGCCTTGCCTTTAACTGCTTGTCCAATTTATGAAAGTACTGGGAGCTAGATCTCACGACGCTCTCCAGCTCCAAAAGGGAAGCCAGTAGAATAGAGTCTGCCAATAAAATGGGCTGAATCCGAAGTACTGAATGACAGCCGTGTCTTGTTCCTATTTTGCGCCTTCCACAAACCTAAGCCCCGTCGAATGTACAGGCTATCGACTAAGGATTTTTTTTAGTAGCAAGAAAGACCCGTATTCTATGCATCATTATCAGAAATCTAGCTCCTAAAACATTTATGGATTGTTTCAGGGTCTAGGCCACGAGCATCCTACTGGATAGTGGGGCAAATCCGAACCAATCAGGTACATAGCCATTGAGCCTGTGAGATAAAATGGCCCCTAGCTTTAGCGGTGCCGTCAAAGTAACAGGGTCTTCGCTGTTCTACGTATGCCTTCCACAGTAACCACTTCTGCATGTGTCAATCTCATAAATGTTGTTCATTGATGGAATTGCCTTAAGAAACCGTAGTTATGTTGCTCATCACTAATATCAACGCAAAGTATTTCTTTTGAACCGAGCCAAACCACTTGTTCCATCTGTCTTTGTTCCCAGGCCAATGTACATTGTTTTGGCGTGGAACGATAGATGTGCCGCGTAATTAGTTGATTTGGAGTTCGAATAAATGGGGCCTTGTGCGACGCAAACTGATACAGGCTGCCGAAGATTGCGAGAACTAGAATCCCTGTTTGAAATACAACAGCCTTCAGCTACCGAAGATTCCTCCTTGAATCGCGTCACTAATAAAGAAGTGTCTCCTAAATGTCGATAGACTTAGGAATGTAGTACTCGCCTAAGTGGTCCTATATTTTAGGGTCGTCGGTAGTGATAACCGAGTGCTCAATACCGATTGCCGTGACTATCTAACCCCACAGCTATGAATCGTGGGGACTTTGAGATTATCCGGATACCCAGCTGTGCCTATGCCAGCTTCCTAGCCTTCTCATGCGAACTGTCTTGTTGTTCGAGTCGATGAACATCGTAGTCAATCTCTTTGGGGCCGTTCCTATCTTATAATTTCTCTCTAGAGCGCTATGTCTATCATACGTGTTCACATGGTCTAAAATCTCCCATAGCCAGTACTGCGCCTCCTTCACAGCTACGAAGAGTTCCATTTCACAATCCCAGAATCGAAATAGGTAGTCGAGGCTTTCCTTCATCAAAGTCACATCGTAAGTGAACAATCATCCTCAAAACCACATATTGTAACCGCCCCTGGATATATGACTCAAGGAAAGCCGGCGAATGTATATTATACTAGGTCGAAGAATTAGAAACTGGGCCAATTGCAAGCCACTCATCCATGAAGCTGAATCCTCCCAAAGTCGCAAATAGGAAGGAAACACGCATATATAGTGTGCTCTCCCCAGATGCATCAACTTGTGTCTCTGTCGATTTTGTGATAATTGAATCGCGGATCCGCATCTCGTCAGGAGGCACAAACGCGTGAGCATTGATCAGATCTTCTCTATCAAAGGCCTCAAGATTGATGCCGTGCTCCAATTCGATGACGCGCCGGCCGGTGGCAGACATGACCGAGAGATCCCATAGATTTTCTTGGCATATTGCGAGGCCAACCATGGCCTGAAGGGCTGCACGCCGAATGCCCAAGTTTCGGCACTTGATCACTACTAGATACAAGAGAGGCATATAGCCCATTCCGAACGTAAACTTGGATTTAGAGTGCAGTGTTTGCACCGGTGGGAGCAATGAGATAATCTCTTCCGCAGCATCCACGACTGCCTTAAAGGACGCCAGTTGGTTATCATAACCCATTTCTGTTTTATCAAGGGTGCCTCCCACCCATATATTGGAGACCAGGGCCTTCATGAATGTACCCAGGTACGAGGCTTTAGCGTCTTGGGAAGTAGGCGGGTACACTTCTCTAAAAACGGAGAAGTCATAAAGCCATTGACTCAGCGCCGCAAGCAAATCGGACTGCTCTTTATGGAGATTGTCGGGAAAATCCATCTTATACATGATGCCTTGCCTGTATGTGTCGCAGGAGCGTATGAACCGGACGGACCGTGCCTGGAGAAGGTCTAAAGCAGATAGGCTTTCTTCGAGCGTGGTATATGGAGCCGTGGCACCAGTCACCAGATCGCTTAAGGAAGGAAACGTAGTGACCGTGCTGCCAAAAAAGAAGGGGAAAATGCTCAATCGGACAAACATAGGCGTAAGCTTTTCCCGAACCCAGGGTGTCATGGTTGCATTATTCAATATCGTTATACCATGTCGGCAATGTTCTATGGCGGCCAGTGTATTCTTCTGAAGAGCCTCTATACATACGAAGAGAATACACAGGAACAGCATCGCAAACTCACTATTAGACTTTCTGGTGAGGTGTGACAGGGCTTGGTTGTAATGACTCAGGGCGAATCGACCGCCGGGGCAGTCGAAGGTATCCAACCTACCGTCCCTGAGCTGCTCGTAGATAGAGCTGATAGCAATCGCTGCATGACGAACGGCAGGCTCTCGTTCGCAAGCCATTGGGACGAGGCGTGTCCAAAATTCCTTATCGGGGTAATTCGATAGGCTGGGGGCAGCCACATGCAGAAAAAAGTCAAGAGCTCTGCCTTCCCGGTTGCTGCGACCATTGCTCGGAGCAGGGATAATGGCACTCGAATTTAGAAGCTTATCCCAAGAGTAGGCCCGGTAAGCCTCGGGTGGATAGCCATCACAATTCCTCTGAGTACTCGTGCACCTCAGACAATGAGGCTTGGCCTCATCGCATTTGATTTTTCGTATCCTTGTATAGGATCATTAGTCGACGGCTCGTGTTACAGTCTTGCTGTCCAAGCATATGTAGTTAGACATACTTGCATGTAAAACAGCCCGTTTTGACCTTCTGCGACCCTTTTCTGGGCATTTCGATAGCTTTGTGAAAGAGAGAGAGTTAACCAAACTAGTGGGGTGTATCCGAAGCACCGTATGAGGTGTGTGTTTGGTAACGTTAAGCTCCATTTACTATGCAGAGGGCTGAGCGAGACTTTTAATTGCAAGAGCCCCCTGCTTAATAACCCTTTAGCAGACACCGATCTCTTGGTTATACTGCTTGTCTAAAGCTAGTAAGCGCTACGTCTGTTTTAGCAGCGAGTACTACGTTAGCGGGTGGATTGTTGTAGAAAGTGGGGCAAGTCCGAGTTTCATTAATAACTGGAAATAAGCTTCAACCAAGCGTCTTGCTTCTTAGGCATAAAGTAGCAATTATGTTAAAATACTTTAAAGGGGTAGTTTTTACAACGCCCCAGTTCCTTAATAGTTAGCATAGGGTATCTTTTGAAGAGATAAGCCAAAATTCTAGGTTCATGTTAGCATATAGGTTAGCTTTATGGGCAACGTATACAGGCAATACGGAGTATATTACCAGTAGGTAGGTAGGTAAGAGTAAAATAATATTTCAATTTTAATTTTGTATTAATAACAAGCTATTTAAATTATTTAAATAAGTGTATGAAATTAACTTATATGTGCAGCTAGTTTGGTGATTTGCTTAGTTGTTGTAATATTACGTAGCATTGTGCAGCATGGTATCGCGAGATAACTTACTGGCGCTCTCAGGCTTGGTCTTGTTTTGACATCAGAATTGATCAGAAAGATCCAAGCAACTATACTCAGCTGATCGAGCTTATAATTGGTGACAACTAAATCCATGATTGCTCTGACGGCTATGAACCTGCACAATATTTCCTTGGCGGTTGACCAACTCCAGAACGGCGGTGGGAAAAGGACTCAATTCAGTATAACAAAGAGGCCTCAGAGAAAACAAACGGATTTTTCTCATGTAGTAAAGAAAAATCCATTAAAGAAGTTTGGTGAAATTTGACTGTGCATAGATCTTGCTGATATTTATATAGTCTTCGGCCATATCAAGGCTTCCAAGGAATGAAAGACACTCCGTTTCCACCGCTTTGAGGCGCGCGGTTTCAAATTAACTCAATATCTTCCAGGTCATCCAGGCGCCCATTCCAATCCGGCCACAATTCACCCATGAGAGCACCGCTTAGCCAACATGGAGCTACTAATGTGTATTTGTCTGGGCGGTCGAGACTTTTGCGAATAATGTATGGCAGTTTCTCTCCCGTAAGCAGCGCAACCTCGTCTTCTGGACATATGACCAAAGTTGACATTCCTATTCTTCCACTCTCCGTCATGAAAAACGACCTGCCACTGACCAGCTGCAAAAACTTCACGGTAATATTCCGAGAATCGCAGACATTTCCCCCATGCAGCCCGTAATCCCAAAGTTTCTCCATACCAAAATTATCTTCTGTCCATATTAATTGAAGCCAAGCAAGAATATCTCCCGTATTCAGTTTGGCCATTTCAGATATCAACCACGCCAGTTGATGCATACTTGGATCCTGGTTATTTGCTGCTCCAGTTGAACCTATCCATTCTCGAAACACCACAAGGGCCTCTTTCGCGAGATTGAGATCCAGCGTGCGCGACCACGGGGCTTGCAGTGGTGCTACAGTGGGGAACCGTTCACTGATAGCTGACATAGCTCTATCAACTAGCAGTCCTTTTAACTTGAGCACTTTCGTATCATCCCCTCCTACTATAATAGCCTTCTGAGAAATTGCCGCCGGCGTAAACTTACAGATCCATTCCGGTATATCGACAAGTGATGTCCATGGTGGCACCCAGGTAGGGTACCTGTCCTCTCGACCAGATTGGCAAGCATACCTGAAGAATTCGACGTTCTGAGTCTCCTCCAGGACAATATGAGCGGCTTCTGTATAAACATCGCTGTCAGAGACTGAGTAGTCGATGGTCAATGCACCTAGGCTGTCTGGAAACATGGCCCTCATGGCAAACAATTTGTCTTTGGCTATCGTTGCTTTTGTCTTACAAAGAACATTGAAGATGTGGTCGCTAAATTCTGCCCGCGTACGAGTGTGGTATATGTCAAGTATGTGTAAGCCATATCGCTGGTTTGGTTTGCTGTTGTTAAGAGAGCTGAAGATATACATAGGTGGGATCATATTGTGGCTCATGTAAAATAGATCAAGGCGAAACGGTGCAGATGATCCGCACAGAATAAAGCACAATTCGTTCGCGTTTGCTTCTTGAACCGTCCATGCTCTCTCCCAGTACTCCATAGACGACAAGTCTGTCAAACCAGCTTGAAACAGCTTTTTATGGCCTGAAAGGGTATTTATTAGCTAGGAAAGCTGAAAATGGGGGATAATAAGACTGCCCACTTTTGAGAATGGGTAACAGCCCAAAAGGCAATATGACCACGGCTCCAACAAGCATCATGATGCATGCGCAGATACATGACATGCTTACTGCTGCTATCCCCAAAAGCAGCCTTATAAAGATTGAATCCGCAGACGTAATAGCCCCCGCAAATTTTGCCTGGGTTTTCCAAGTTGCAGAAAACGACCAACTATACCATCTAAGCCACTTGAGGGCGAGAGCAGTTGATTCAGTTCCTTGGCCAAGCCAAATATTGACACACTTTGCATTGGCATAGATTTCAAACATCAGTTGCACTTCTACCGCCTTTTCTCTGTCATCTTTTTGGTTAATGCAGATGGCATCAATCCACAGATTGCGGAAATGTTCAGGCCTGTTTGGGCGTAGTCTCCTCATGACATCCTCCGCATTTCTAGTGACAAGATACTCTTTGCCGTTAGCATATACAGGCCGATCGAGCGCCTGCCCGGACCATGTATATGAGATAGCCTCATATGGCAAAGGCTCATCGAGAGACATGGCAAGGAGATCGAACCGAATATCGTCATTGAGGTTAGCAGCGCCATGAAGTTTGATGACCCGAATGCTGCGCGAGTCGGCGAGCTCGGGATAAGCCTCCAACCCAGCCATGTTATGTTTATTATCACGAGGAGAATTGAGAAGTTGCGGGTTTTCAAGGCTTGGTGGAAACGGCAGTGATATCTATCTGGACACAAAGCTAGTGCGTCTTAGCTCCACATTAGTGCCAGAACTAGTTCACAACAACTTGCAGAGTATCGCACCTTCGAGATGCTTGCAACAAGATATTGAGAATAAATCGCGGATATTAAACATTAATCATCCTTACTAGGGATACTCGTAAACAAACACACAGCTGAAGTTATGATTGGCAACTCTACAGAGTATACTCTGCACATCTATGAACTTGGTGGAACGCCAGCAGCGTAAAATTCAGCGCTGGCATTTAATATCATGCATAAAAGATAAGGCGGGGCACAGTGAGGGGTATTGGATACGAATATATCTGTGCTCAGAGGACCAGTACATCAGCTGTCGCTAAGTTTATATTATACATATATGCTACTGAGACACGCGTAAGTGATCTGGAGCAAGCAAACATGTCTCAATCAAATAGGTAATAGAGTAAGTAGAATATAGTCAAAAATATACATAATTCACATTATGAATCAATGTCCTAAACAGTTAATAGTGTACGTCAAAGTATGATCCGTACACAATCAATATGGTAGATAAATTTCTAAAATGGACAATAACAAACTGCTAGGTACAGGGTAACTCCAGCGGCCTCGAGACTGACATTGCGCCCCGTCTTTTCACGCACTCTGACTCTTCGACACAATATTACTAGGAGATAATGGGGTACACCAGGCCGGGACGTTGTACCCCACCATTTAGTGTCCGTAGCTGGTGGTATGACTACATGTAGGTAGGTACTCCATTTTGGCAAGCAGTTCGACTCTAGCGCGGAAATGGCTCGGCGAGTGAGAGCGCTAAAGCTAGAGCGATGTTGGCATCCACGATATCAATCATTTGGGCTTAGAGCACCCCCAAGTTACGGAGTACTAGATGGCGGTAAATCTCTTCCCTTATGGATGGCTCAGGTCTCCAGCCTACGCCTGAGAACCTAAACCATGTGTCATACGACCGAGTTGCCTACTGGATTCAGTCCTAGCGTCCGTGATTCTTAATTTGAATATGAGTTTATGTGGAGCTTCACGTCCCCCGTTGTGAGATGACAAAGGCATGCTCTGTACCGCAAATCTAGCAGCTGGCGCTTCTGTGCTGGGTTCTCTATGGTCTAGGGGGGAAATATACGTCATAAAACTTGTGGAAAAGGACACAGAGGTAGCGTGCACCGTGATTCGTGAAATATAAAATGTTCCCGTTGTACCTACGCTGTACACGCAATCCAGACCTAGCGACAGTTCACATTCAAAATTTGACACGATGATTTATCTAACCAGAGAATGGGTCCAACTTGCTCTCTTAATTCTTGTGACCAAAACCTTCGTAGTGGCTGTTACGCACCAGAATGTTCTACGGCTGAACCCGACTCTGCTGTATAACGTCTCTACCAACTTTACTGGCAACTCTTCCGAGTCTTTCCTTCAGACAACTGGCCTCCACGATTATACCGCTTCAATGAAACCGTTCGTTGCCTATGATGACGAGTTTGAGGATCTATTGGCAAAAGATGCTACGCTGGAGCTTCTATACACCAGCCCTGACAACAAGCCAGTGGCAGACGAAATGGGAATATGGGTATGGGATCACAATCAAGTGTGGATGTCGTCAAGCTCGGTAGATAACTTTAGCTATACGAGCATTCTGGACATGAGCGACCACAGTGTCAAACCCTTGGCCATCTCATCGAACGGTATTCCAATTCTCAATCCGAACGGTGGTGGGTACTTCAACGGAAAAGTATACATTGCAGGGGATGGAAACGCGACAATCCCGCCGGCCATCTACGAGATAGATCCGGTAACCCTTAATGCACGGATTGCCGTCGACAGCTACTTTGGTCTAAGACTTAATGGTCCAAATGATTTGACCTGGGGTTGTAGAAACAATAATTCGTGGTTATTCTTCACCGACGACCCTCTGAGTTATTATTACAGCAACGGTAAATATCCCACGATTCCTGATGCAACGTGGCGCTGGGATCCTAAAAAGGAGACATTGCTGCCTGTTATCGACCGCACGGATATTCTCATCCCGAATGGCATCCGGGTGAATAAGGACAGCACTAAACTATATGTTACGGATACACCGAGTAAACAAATCCCAGGCAGCGGGTTTGTACAGACGTCATCGACAGAACAATACTACGGCAGCGATACTTCGGCAATATATGAATTTGATCTTAGTCTGGATGGATTTCCCTATAATAAGCGTTTGTTTGGCATCACCCAGCGCGGTATATCTGATGGACTGCATCTTGATGATGACGGGCGGGTTTGGACTGGAGAAGCCGATGGAATTGTGATTCGCAATTCATCGGGCAAGGTTCTTGGAATGATAAACGCCTTGGGAATTCAAGGGCCTATGGTTGTTGATTCTGATCAACACCCAATGCAGAACTTTGCTTTGGCAGGAGACAGAATCATTGTTCTTGCGTATACTCAAATATACCAAGTGAGACTCAGTCGTACCATAGTTGAGAGCATGACCTAAACTTCAAATATAAGCTGTGTTCTTTGAGATGCTGAGGGAGATTGACTGCTAAAACTATTAGGCAGCGTGTCATAGCCAATGGTCACTAAAGCGGCACTATGCCAGTGACACTAAAAACGTGCTACCATAGCCAATCCAATAGCAGATATCATATGTTACCTACAAAGTCACTACATGTAGAAATGCCTCTTTCTCAAACGCCCCAAGGCGCAGGCCTCGTCAGAATTGGGGATAGTTGGTTTTGAGCCGTCTCCTTAAGAACGACCTTGACTCTCATTATGATTCACTATGCAGGCAAATTCAGGAGCCACCTTGCCGCATTGGCGTCACATATTCGAGATATCTTGGAGATTGGTAATAGTTCCGATTGAGAGTTGTGTCGTCGTCATACTACGCGACACTTTGATGACGGTCTGAGCGGTCACGTAGATAATCCTGCTTATCATACATGTACCCATACCTATTCGTAACTCAGCTAGAAGCTGCGTACTGCTCACCGCGATAAACGGAGCTTCTTCGGTCGCGATGGCTTCCGCTATTGCTTGATCTGTTTCTATCCAAGGACAGATATGGTCCGCCGAAGCCATGATTGGCTTGATCGGCTCCAATAGTGGACCGAATTGTATCTCTAAGTAATGCCATAATCCGTGAAAAAATTGGAGGACTATACGGAGAAGACTATGAAGAATGTAGTCGGATACTTCTTTTCTTATAACATGAAACCGCTTGGCTACGAAGACCTTCCCCTTCTGCCTGCCGCACCTTCGGTTTCCGGCCACATCTACTTCTTTTACAGTCAACTTCTCGGACAGTGGTCCTCAAACATTTTCGCAGCCATATTACGTCGTCAGCCCTTGTCTCTTTCAACACTGACTGTTCAGAGCGGCATCACGGCTTATGCACCAAGTACATGTACGGAGCGATCCGGCGCTAGCGATTGGCTGTACCACCAAAAAAGAAGATACCAGTGGACATGTAGGCTGTAAATGCTTAGCGCCGAAGTGGATACCAGGAATGGAAAGGCTCATGCATGTATCTCATAGATAGTTTATTGATCAGCTTCATTTTCGAAGGACGAATCTAGCTTGTCGCAACCGCTTTGTGAACGGCGTTCCATTGGATCGTAGGGTCCGGCCTTGTGCTCGGCAGCTCCGATCCAACTAGCATTGTATATTCATTGTAGTTATTGTAGCTGCGCCTACGCATCGCCTACCACCAAAGATAGTGGCGTCCTCCCGTCGGGCTTCAGATCGTTCACGACAGATTCTTTCTGCTTCACGGTTTATGGAGTACATGACGCAATAGGGTGGCGCAGTTAGGGTCTGATGAAATTTTATTGCTAGATGATCAACTTGTTCCGGTGCACAACAGCTTGTCAAAATTTGGCCGTAGAGCCTACCCTTTTGGGTAATCTTTGACATGCCTGCATTGTTCAAAGCTAGCAGAAAGGGTCAGATACGAAGCACGTCTTGTAAAAAGATTTAAAAGGTCTCTAAGGGCCACATACATAAACTAGTTAAATAAAAGCCTCCAAACATTGTCCTACTGTATACTGAGCGAAGGCCGACCAGCACAACAAAGTCAAAGGCTCTCGCGTTACCGAAATCTATCCAATCCATCATGACTTTAAGTGCTGCGGGCTATGTCTCCATTGCGGAGATTGTAGCGTACATACCGGCCCTAATCGCAGCTATCATGGTCACTTCACGCCATGGGCTACACCGGGCATCAGGATGGCTCTACACTATCATCCTGTGCGGTGTCCGCATCGGTGGTGCGATATGCCAGCTTCTGACATATCATGATAGCTCGACAGGTCTCTTGAAGTCTACGCTTATCATGGACTCGATTGGCATATCGCCACTTCTGCTTGCGACACTAGGGGTTCTCTCTCGGTTGTACGTCCACCCCCCTAAATTTATTGATGCAGAACTAAGACGCATCGTAGCGTTGATTGGATTAATTCTCGCGGGACCCAAGTATTCGGCATGAAACAGTTTCGCCTAGTCCAACTTCTTATCACCCTCGGCTTAATTCTTAGTATCGCCGGCGGCACTTCTGGATCATCGAGTAATGGTAAAATTACAGTCTCTACCACTGCCAAAGTCGGTGTTATACTTTACATTATTGCGTTCGCTGGAATTACCTTTATACTGGTAATATCATCTGGTTATAGAACAGCTGTACCTATCCAGGAACGCCGCAGCCCCGTCGCAATAGCTATTGCTTGGCCGCTTATTTTCGTGCGCCTTACGTATTCTATCCTAGCGATTTTCCTGCACAACAATACCTTTTCAGTTGTCGGTGGAAATGTTGGGGTACGTATTGGGTTAGCTGTTGTAGAGGAGTGGTTAGTTGTCGTTGACTATCTAATTTTGGGATTTAATCTTCAAAAGCTGGAGCCCGAACAGCAAGGAGAGCTTGCCAATCGACAGTGGAAAGACCGAAGACAACAGCGCCGCTGAGGTTTATTTCAAACCAATCCCATTCGAACATTGCTAAATACTGCAGATGGCAAGTCTGGAGTTGTGTGAGAGAGCAGTGGGGCTAGGCTGAGAGGCAACTTTGAGGCGGCGTAGCCGCTTAAAAGACAGAAGTTAGTGTTCCGGGGTTACTACAGGAGTGCTATTGTTGGCTGGCTTTGGAACGATATCTGTCATATCTATGCATACGATGCATGCTACGCGGGATCTTTATGTTATGAGGGCCCTGTAACACAACTAGGAGGAGCGAACAGCGATAATTGCATTGTTCCTTCTCACCAGGGATGGAATTGGGACAAGTTCATTGTCACAGAGTAGATGATTCCCAGTTTCTAAGGTTGCTATAGCATTATTGCTATACAACTTTTGGAATAGCAGAAGGAGTTAAATTATATAGCACCAATTAACAAATAATATTTGACATCAATTATATATAAGTGTGATAAATCAGGTTCCATAAGCGTAATAAATCATTAATTCCCAAGAAATAAACCTTAGACTCGTGGTTTAGGTTAGCGGATCAGTTAGGCTGGGCTCGAGCAATCACGGTACAGGTAGCTAGTAAATGGTTGATAGCCTTCCACGCTGATTAATATATCAATAACTAGCTGTCTAAATTGCCAGGAGGTGTGTAATAAGGAAACTTATATATTTTCTAGCCGCTACATGGTCAGCATGGAAACATACGCTCCATATTTCGACAATACGATTCTAGAATTACTATGTAAAGGAGGTACCATATTTTGATATCTGAGGATCTCATATTGTCGCTCCCTGATGCAAAGTTTATAGAGACCAAGTTTGGAAAGATATCACGATGGAAATGATGATAGACAATTGCAGAGCGGAAAAGTTGGTTAGTTTGCTGCTGCAGCACGGAAAGATATAAAGCTAAAGCGCTCCTAAGATAAACTCCAGCCGTTAGGTAATATTGGCTTCCTCAAAGTGTCACCACACCCGTTTTGTAAATTCCTATTTTTCAGGTTTGAGAAAGTAAAAAAGATGCTGTTGGAAAGTTGCAGTCATCGTCTTGGGTAGTGATATATATCAATGAAGTATACTATACATATCCCTGAAGCACTGTGATACATTCTACTTGCTTAAAGAGAGAGTGTCCGTTTTCTGCCGTCGGCTCCACGGACCTTGATCACGTCGTCATCAGCCGTGCCCGGCTCGTCAATGAGGAAGCTCAATTGGAAAAACACTCTTGTGGCTTACAGGGAAACTGACACAATGGCATTGCTACACTCTTCACCGCAGCGGTTTTCATCTTCAATAACGGCATCAATAACTTCCTTAGCTGGCTTATTGCCTATTAGATCTGCTCCATCGTCAACTGCATTCTTGTAGAATATGTAGCCTGATCTGGCATGTGGAGCTTAGAAATTAAAGCGAGTATAAACGTCATGTGATTGGAATATGTATCGTTTATACCACTTTTAAGGATACAAGCTCAGGGATCTAGTAGCTCGTCTTATAAAACCGTTCTATCCAGAGCTCCAGGATGATCCATCTTAGCGGTAATTACATGCAGATTAACTCGCCGAAAAGGCATCTCGGAGCCTATTATGATGAAGTGGAGCTCTTGTGGCTTTTCTCCAGGTTCCGCAAATTCCTGTTGGTGTTAAATTACAATCAGCAGTGAATTCTGCCTCAAACATCTCTAAGCCACCGCTTTAATCTCGCCGTGCCGGCGAGTGAAGGCGCGTCGGAATCCGTAATGTAATACACCAAAGGCAATTCGAGGCACCCTGGTAATTATAGCGCACAAGTAGGTTCTTCTATATGTATGGGATGACTGCAGACACTTACAAAGCTATTGTTGGGTGTGGAACTGCTGATGGCCAGATGGGCGTTGTTGTCAACACCACCGATCCGCTGCACAAAAGAAAGGAATTTGTCAACGGCGGCTACACCAACAAGGGTATCGTCACCGAGCTTGTTCACAGCCCCTAATCTGAATACGTCCCTGGAAGAAATCAAGGGAAGTAAGTTTGTGCCGAAAATGGCCAGCCTCCTTATGCTGGGTAGGAGTTCACCTTTTTTTTTTTAAAGCCACCTTAACCTTTTTCCTTTGTTCGAGATGAATATTTATTATGGATATTATTTTTCCATGTAGCGCAAATTAATTAAGTTTCTGCCCATTTTTTCGCCTCGAGTTGACCTTTCAGGTTGATAATAGCGCTGCTTCAACGTCAACCGTAGCTTGAGCATTTTCAAAATTCACAGTATGCCTGCATTTTGTGTGCCGGGGGCAGTTGATAAGTCTATTAAACGCCAGTGTTGAATACATCGCTGCAGTACACCCAGTAGCTTATCGAGCCGCTGCCCTGCGTACTTATTGGGCAGGTCGATAATGTTATGGTCGTAGATTCTGCGCAGCGAGACCAGGTGAAACTCCATGGTACTGGCATCTGCGAGTATCTGAAGTTTATCATGCAAGTTCAATTGCTGAGCCGGAGTCTTCCATGAGCTTTTGAGGTTTTATAGGACCGCCTCATAAACTTGTACGACGTTGCTGACGACAGACACAACCAGGAGCATACATGGCGAAACACTTGCCTCGCCAAATGTATTGAAGCGTTGAAGCCGCGAAGTAATTTCACACAACGAGGACACAAGACAGCTAATAGACCCAAACCACTTGTGGCCATCTATCTTGTGCACTTCCCGAGGCGGCCTTTCCATATTTAAAGCAAACAGTATCCTAGATAATTGTTCGTATATCTGCACCAGGCTACTAGGTGACTCGAGTGATTGTGCAGCATTAATATCGATAATTGACGGCACGGGGCTCAGTTCAGGATGCATTTCAATTCTTTCCGGTTGCCAGAGCCAGGTGGCCGATTCACACCGACTTGTCGGTAATTCAGCATTGGAGTCACCTGTATCTGGGTTTGAGAATGAGGGTGAAAGTGGGTTGCGTATCATGGTGTTCTCGAGTAACTCGCATAACGGTGTATCATTACTTGTTGACAAGAGTCAGTATGTCGAAGTAAATCATGGTTTGGAACTATCGGTTTTCGCTTACAGAACTGTGAGATGGGGCATGTTGTAGACACCGTTACTGCCCAAAGAGGCATCTTGCATTGAACCATGGTCCTTTGGTGTGAAGTCTTTGACACATGGTGCAGATGCCTGGGCAGATCCACGGCGCGGCCGTCCCATCAAATGCCTCGGCGAGAAAATACAAGTTCGGCCACTCTGGCGGCAGTGTTCGCAGGCGCCGCCGGCGGCAGCCACACATCGTGTCTTACGCCGGTGACAATTATCACAAGCTACCCTCAGGACGGGATTCATCAGAGTGCGAGCTGGAGGCCACTAGGTGAGTGCGAATGAAACACGAATGTGCTCTCAGAAGGTAGACAGGCACAAAGTCGTGATTAATATTACACCGCTCATTTTCCTTCCGCCTTCTCCATTATCGACCGGGGCATCTGCCAGTGCCTATGGTGGGGCGGATACATGGCGCAAAAGGACCAGCGTTGAAGAATAAGTAAGTAGTATCAGAAATATATCTTTTTAGTGAGACTTGTGAGTTTAATCTGATTTTGGGACTCTAGTAATGATGGTGGAGTGGTTTGCAGCTTTCGGCCTTCGAGGAGCCTGTAGCCAGCCGGCCGATTCGTTGGGGGCTGGAATCTGCAACGATGACACATGTTTAGGTAAACTATTTAATCTCGATCCTGGCTGCATACAGTCTACTCAAGGCAACGGATTGAAGGTGGTCCTCTGCAAGCAACCTAATTTTTATGCTTAGCACTGTATTTCTATTTACTTGAGAATTATTTGGCGTGACTAGATAGCGTGCCTCTGCCGCTGCAAGCTTCGCCTCGTCATGTCCGCACCACTGTTACGCCAAGGCCAAGACTTTTACTGCCCAGCCCGGAAACCCACCGATATGCCCTCTTCGATCTCGTCTCCAGGCCGCATGTCCCAGTATCGGAACAGCTACCTTTTCTTTCCCATGATTCTATATGCAGAAGGCTAGATTCAGCAACATTTCCAGTTGTAAAAATAACAATGCGTAATGAATGCCGCTAACGGCCGGGCCGTGCAAAGTACAACGTATAAGATGACCAGTGGCTCAAAACGTCCTTGTTGAACTAGCCGATGCAGTTGGTTGCCATCACGAGAATTATTCTGTAAATAGACTATCAGGTTGCAGGATCAGTAAACCATTATTATCGGAGTCTTGGCGTTACGTGCCAAGGCAAAGTCCATGCTGTAACTCTCGTATTAGAATTATACCATTAGGGTTGAATTTCAGAATGGTCACAGATAATCACCTATCAAACTCCTCACGTTTCTTCTGTTCTTTGCCTTCTAGCTGTGATTGACCCCTTATTCCCATTCTCACTCAAACTTTATCCGTCCTTTGCCCTCATTTCACTCTTTTGCTTTTTGTTAATCACATTCTGGGCCATTCGTTTTTGTTCTAACTCATTCATTGTCGCTCGTTTTCTCTTTCTTGCTAGTTTTCCAAAGCTGTGTATTCAAAATGTTGCTTAAAGGGCTTCTCTGCTCATTTTTCGTCTGGGGGGCCACCGTTGTTGCCGACCTTCCTCCGATCCAAGTCAAAGTTTGTTCCCGATTCCTGTAGCAGTATGAACACAGGAACAAATTTGTGACGGTTAATTAGGGATCGAAATTCTTCTTCGAGAACGGAACGCAATTCTTTATAAAAGGAATAGCATATCAGCAAGATACCGCCGCGGCCGGCGCCACCAGCATGAAGACGACCAAATATGTCGATCCCCTATCTGATGCAAAGATCTGTCAGCGAGATATTCCCTTGTTGAAAGAGCTTGGGACAAACACTATTCGAACCTACGCTATTGACCCGTCTGCCGATCATTCGGTCTGCATGAAACTGCTCCAAGACGCTGGCATCTACGTTATATCCGACCTGGGCGTTCTCAAATTAATCGCGATGATCCACAATGGAACACGAAACTGTTTGAGCACTATCAAAGGGTCGTTGACGAGCTCGCAAAATATTCTAATGTAATTGGCTTTTTTGCTGGCAATGAAGTTAGCAATAAAAACAATAACACCGGCGCCTCAGCTTATGTTAAGGCTGCAGTGAGGGACACAAAGAAGTATATCAAGAGTAATTCTAACATCAAGCGATGGCTTGGTGTGGGATATGCCGCTAATGACGACAAGGATATTCGAGACGATATTTCCAACTACTTCAACTGTGATAAGCAAGAGGACTCTATTGACTTCTGGGGCTATAACATCTACTCCTGGTGCGGGGAAAGCAACATTGATCGCTCAAGCTACAGTAGACATGCCGAATACTTCAAGACATACTCTGTACCAGTGTTCTTTGCAGAGTATGCCTGCAATGAACCCGGTGGCGCCGAAGCACGTATTTTCCAAGAAACTGGTGCCCTATACTCAGAGAAGATGTCGAGCGTTTTTAGTGGTGGCATTGTTTATATGTACTTCCAAGAAGTGAACGACTTCGGTAAGTTACCTATATGGCTCCAAACCTGCACTTACCCGATTTCTAACCTAACTAACCATGACCCAAAGGACTTATCCTGGTCAAGGACGGACAAGCCACAAGAATGAAAAACTTTGAGGCATTGAAGCAGCAAGTAGTCAAGGCCGATCCCGAAGGCGTTTTTATGAGTGACTACACTCCGTCTGGAAAAATGGGTGAATGTCCGGCGCTGTCCAGCAACTGGAAAGCTAATAAGTCTCTTCCACCAACGCCTGACCAAACCCTCTGCGACTGCATGGTCAGGTCCCTGTCATGCGTGCCTAAAAAGAGCCTTTCTTCTGAAAACTTTGGAAAGATCTTTGGCTACCTCTGTGAAAAAGAAAAGGCGGCATGTGCTGGTATTGATGGAAACACTACCACGGGTGTCTACGGTGCGTATAGCATGTGTGAAACAAAACAAAAGTGGCTGGGAATCGCTGCGAATCACAAGATGAAATAAGTCGCGTAAATATTTAGCTTGTTTTCAATTTTCGCACAAAAATGGGATTGTGCTCAAAAGTCTGCAGCCTTTTGACGTGCCCACAAGCTTCTTATTACTCTCGAGCAACATCATGGTCAGGTGAGGCTTGGATGGGGGCACCTCAGTATAGCACCCTGTGGCAACCTTATCAGGCTTGAAGATAAAGGTGATGCGCAGCGGTAGCTAGAGTAATTACCGCATATAGTCCGTATGCATATCATGGTCTAGATTCTAACATTGATTGGACATGAGCATCATGCAATGGACGGCTGTCTTTTAATTCCCTCGTCTTCTCAATCACATGAGAAGCGTATTAGCCGAGGACGGAGCGCATGTCCCTGACGTGCGAGTTAGCTGAAAACTGTTGGTCACAATAGGTAACTGAATGTCGCCGTATTAGAAGGCGAATAATAATTTACAGCATGAGATGATACCGAGATAATACAAACTAATGGGGGGTGTACTATACAACCACAGGGGGGGTCCAGTTCAGTTGATTAGAGTTTCCAGTATTCCCTCGGTTGAGCAGTAAGTTTGATCCCACCACCATAATGTCCATATCGATTACAATTGCTGGGCTTATGTTCCTAGGCCAGTTAGACTTACTAGGCTTGGCTAGGTTGGAAATACTGCACGTTGGTTCAGTACTATACAGCGCCGGTTGCCACGAGTGTAGTGTGACAACAATCAGCATCACGAGTAAATATTTTCTCCCACAATAGAAGTTGGAGGTAACGCGGTTTCGGAGACTGTCTGTTTAGGCCTAGCCAGCTACTGCTTCTGTTGCCAGACATGGTATAGTAGCCTTCAACCACTGATGGAGCCAAGTCAACATTTCACGGATATAGCTCGTTTCGAGACCCTAAGCTAATTCAATCCAAATGGGAAGCCGCATACACATCAATGAGGGAGCTTTATTGCACTGAACCACAAAACTGTAGATAATGGCATCAAACTACTACGAGAGGGGCCGCAGAAGTACATCGGCGAGATTCTTCACTATGCCGCAGTTTGGTGCATTAGGAGGATTTAACCGATGGTTCGTATGTGTCCAATACTTACAAGAGAGGTTCGTCTTCGACTCTCATGCTTAAAGCCAAATCAAAGGACAACGCAGTAAGTGAACACATAAATATACAAGGCTGGTTTGTAGCCTGTGCATCTATCAGAGTTTCTAGTTCATCGCAACCAACACATTTGTTATAAACCCTTCTTACAATGAAGTTTTGTCATATTCTCTCTTCTGTAGCAGCCCTTGCGGCATTGGCATGGGCTTCTCCCATCCAACAGGCTTCGGATGAAGAGCTTTTGGCCCGTGGACCACCCGCTAGCGGATGCTACCCAGCGTAAGAAAAGTGATCCGATATAAGCCTATAGTACAAAACTAACAAATTCAAGTGCTTCTCCTCGCTGCTGCGTGCCTACTATTTGCCAATGTGCCAACGGTAAGCCCATTATACAATATGGCCCTCAGTATTGTCAAAAATAACTGATAACTGTAGGTTGGATCTACCAGTTCAACCCGGACAACCAGAAAGCTGGTGGCAATGGCTGCGACCCTCCCTGGGGTTATCTTGGTCAGAGTATGGGTCAATTCCCTGGATATTGTTGTTAATGAGCCAGTGGATATCGGGATATAGATAAATGCATCATAACTACTTTTAACTAGCCCTGCATCTGATTCATCTAATTAATTGGTCAGTTCAGTTTGCCAACCGGTTGTGTCCATTAACCAGAACTAAAATAATGGCACGACTAGTTCTGTTTATGCGAATATCCAATCTTGTCGATCTGGAGGTCGAGCTTACTCAGCTGGTTGGAAGGACACTCGGCTACACACATAAAGTTTTTACCACTAGCTAGTTCAATTCATCGTTATTATTAACTCAGAGTACATAACTTCGAACCTGAACTACCACTATGGCAAATTTGACTTCATGTCAGTGACATGAGACAAAAAAAGTAGGACTCATGGCTGAATCGTTGTTCTTCTCTTTTGACTCCTATGCAAGGATCACGATAGCTAATAGACAGATAACTACTAGGCAATAACGACTTGAGTGTTATACCCAAGACTAAGAGTGTCTCCACACATGTAGATACGGGTTACCCTGATGAAAGCATTCATGTAGCCTTCTCGCCATAGCAAACGTCATCTCTACTCAAACGCTGCAACAAATTGGGCTATGTCGTGAACGTATAAAAGTACTGCGTTCATTCACAGTCCCTGGAATGGCCCCCTTATGGTTAGCTATATCTACAGCAGAAGAAACATATGAGAATGGCCTGTTGATGCCAAGAATGCCATGGTAGTCCGCGAAAATAACCCTATATCTATTCCACTCGAGCTTTGACTTGCGTAACTCGTCGTTGAAGGCCTTCTGGAACTCTAACAAAGGAGATCTAAGGTAAGAAGTTAGGTCATACATTCGAGTGCTACCTTTTTTGTTAATGATTGGCGCAAACGTATATTTCGCCACAGATTGTGCCCCAATTATTTGCAATGAACCTTTTTACATATAATGACCCAGGATTGCTTATTTGGAGCAGTTTTTAACATCGGAATCTAAGGGACGATTATCACAGTAGCAGTATATGTTTATAGGGTACCTAGGATAGATCGTAGAAACTACAAGTGCATCTAATAATGTGGGAATATCTGCTTACTTTCGCCCTAACTTCCTGACGCGCGCCGTAGACTAGAAAATTCCTTTAACAGTCTTAGCAAATCCACCAGGATCGACATTAAGAAGCCATCTTGCCAAAAGGCGTATGCTTGTGTATGGAAATGGTTGAATGCGACGTGTACATTTGCCTACCCTGCAGGTGTTTACACCAAGAGTGGGGCGAAGCTGGGGTTTGGATTAAAGGCTTAATCCTTGCGCTTAAGGACAATTATACAACAATCAATCAATCTACAGCAACTAGAGTAAATTATCCGGGCGTGATGCGCCGTTTTCTTTTGAAATGCTGCTATGAGTGTTGGGTCAAAGACGTCTGGGCTGTCTAGTATAAGTAGATGCGTAGGATTTCGCCGGGAGTTTTAGCACACTTTCTTTATTATGCATAGAAGGACATTGTATCTTACATTTATATTATTAGTATAGTCTTTAGACGCATAGATGCTACGGCTATAATTGAAAACTAATGCCTCATGCTGTTATTGTTGTTCCTCTCTATTCTGCGTTTTCTGGTGGGCGGGGAAATCCCTCTGCTTCCCTGGTTCTAGACAGCTATATGACACAGTATGGATAGGTATGTTGCATAATCCCTCCAATCTAAAAATCCTAACATCTTCGGTGACCTCCCGAAACAGGCGTACAGATTCACCTATCGCCAAGCCAACAAATAAGGCACGCTAGCGGAGACTATGGATTTCCGATTAAGCCATTCGCCTAGCGGTTACGCCCTAACTGCCAAAGCTGGAAATAGCTGGCCTCTAAAATTTAACTCTAAAATGCTTAGTATACCTACATGTAGATAAGTACGGGGAGTACATGATCCCTGCCATTCTAGCAGCGGATAGTAAATGCATGCAAAAACAGAAGGACCACTCGTTGCCATGTTGAGGCAACCTTATTACGTGTACTCTAATCACTGATTTGGTCGCACAAAGTCACAAGAGAGGAGCCACCACGAGGCTTCAATTAGGCGAAACACTCAGCGTTGCTTCATTAACTATGTCTCAATCTTGCTACGATACGAGCCAGCCAGACTTGCACGAATTGAGCTCGCTTGATTGTTTTAGCTGCTCGGCTCGCCCGCGGTCCCAAAAGACCATACCAAACCACCTCCAAGATTCAAGTGCACTCTTCGCCTGTTCGTAGTCTTGTTGGTTTGCCCTGTCTGGCGGAGGTGCCTTTACTAGGTCACAGCCCCACCTATATGTTTTGCGTCCTTGAAGCGCATCCTTCCAAGCCCAGGGCTGGCTGATCGTACTCGTTTCTTGTCCAAAGTCGGTGGCAGAGATATCGTTAGCCGACTGTTGGTTGTTATGTGAAGAAGACGGTGTTGTATATCGGTGACTTCCCTTGAACATGTTAAAGAGACCGTAGGCTGCGGATATGCGGCCGCTTAAAGCTCCTTCTTCCTGGCATAAACGGTCGAGCAGAGAGCTATCTGAATCGAGAACACTCTTCATCTTCTCAGCGAATTCCTCGAGTTCAGGGGCATAATGCTCATCCCAGAACTGCCAGCGTACGGGAGAGCACTCGTCATTGAGGCCTCGCTTCCTCCTCTGGTAATTTGCCAGCGACCCAAGAAGCTGGCCCAGAAAATGGTCTATATCTGAGATCTGTTCTAATTCCCATGGATGAAAGAGTGAAAAGACTGTTCTGATGAATCGGGGCCAATCGCGGGGGCGAGAGTACTTTCCACCCTTGAAATACACGATTAGTTGGCGGCGCAGGAGAGCTTGTGCAATCCGGCTATACTCCGTCCGACTTAGAGGAGACTGAGGAGGAGTAGCTTGAGTTAGATCCAACTTATGCGCGAAATATCGAAAGCGAAAGTAGCAGAAGAGGTCGACAAAGAATTGTGTGAGCCGGGTGACATGGGTCAGGGCAACTACAGTGTTGGCATCTATCGTCGTTACCCATGGCGTGCTAGCGACACGCAAGCGAGCTCTATAATCTTGGGCTACTGTGTCGACTTTGCGCGCGAGGTCTTCGTGGGTTAGAGCGTCAAATCGCGAAGTTTGTGCGAGTAAAGCAGCATCCCGAGTTGCAGGCCCGAGAATGTTGCTGACAACGTGCAGGAGCACGGCGGTCTTTGTGGAGCGAAAAGCATGAAGCAAGATCGGCGACGCACGAATAATAGAGGCAAGGTCACTAAAAGAGTTGCATGCGGATAAAATTGCAATCAAAATGTCAGTATTTAGAGACTCTAGCCTACACAGCTGAGTGTGTTTATTCATAATGATAGAACGTTGCAGAAGACGGGAGGCAACAAGACATAGACAGCGAGTGTTGGAGATGATATTATATTAATACCCCGCTATTGAGCTAAGGCGTCGGTGCCCGCTAGGATCTAAATTTAAAGTGGACAGCCGGTCCTATAGGTCTAAGTCTACAGGTACATGTACCTAGGTATGTACCTTAAAGTCTAGACGCATCGCATGTATTTGTAGCCTCGCTGGAATAAAGACTAGAACTCGCCTAAACTATCCAGCAGCAGCCTGTTCCGTCTTACAAGGCGGTGTTCTGACACCAGGGTTGTGCACTAGCTTGATAATGATACCCTGGTTGGTGTAAGTACCATTCCTGAACTGCTCCTGCTGGTAGCGAGGATCCACCGTGTTGACTTTCACGCCAATCTGGCCGCCGTTGGTATCGCAGCCGTACAGGGAGGCGGCCTTTTGGTCGGAAGTGGCTGTTGCGCCGCTATCAATGGTGTTTGCAATGTCGTCAAACGTGACGCTTGCGGCATCGTCGCCTACGAGCTTAGCCATGACCCAAGTGCTGCCCTTTGTCGTGACCTGCCACTCGGCACAGTTGTCGGCATCAGGCAAGGGCATGGTCCAGAATTGCGGGTTACCCGGCTGCGAGCCGTAGAAGCGTAGGTATCCCGCGACATAGGCGATTTCCTTCAGCGAAATGTTCTGTGGCGTCGCCCCGGCCTCGTTGTAGCAGATGCGCTTGGCGGGCTCTGGTGCAAAGCAGAACGCGCTGGTTTGGTCAGCCAGAACGATGGCTCCGATAACGGTAGAAAAGGAGAACTTCATCTTGCTGATTTTGCCTGAGGAATCAGAATATTGAATACGACTAAGAAATGAATGTAGAAGTGTGCTCTGGGATTTTTACGATTGGATTGGGTGCGTGTTTCAATTGAATTTATATTAGGACTCGATACAGCCCACGCAGCTCGCCATGGGCACTAGTAATTTCATCCTTTTCAATCATACATCTACTGTATACAAGTACTTAGTCTACATTTACTATACTACTCGAAAGAGCGGATGTTGGGGTGTCAAACCAGCACGAAATGCAAGCTACAAGCGCTACTCGTAGAATTCGTCTGGGTTTCCACACTAGAAAAATCATATCTATTCTGCTTCTGAGGGTTACACTCCGCTTGGTCAATAGCTAATAGCTATGTTCAGTCGCACACGCGGCGAAGCGGCAGAGAATCCATCGCCGTTACACACACCCTAGGGGTCTGTTCTAATGCTTCATTGGCTAGAATGCAGATCGGCGGCCGACGGCGATGTACAATCCCCCCGCATGGGTTCGTTCCTACGGCTCCCTTGGTTGGTCCCGCTATGATATGCTTATTGATACGCTTCTGAAACTAAAGACAAAGTGGTATTCTTGGGCGCTGTCCAAACAAACAGCCGCCGCGCCCGTGCCAAGACCCTCTACATCTAATTTGGTACACGACTTTGGACTTCTCGGCGACATTGCACATGCATATTCGGACACATAAACGTACAACCATCACAAAATGATATTCCTTCCAAAATGCTGGCGCCGCCAACGCACTAGCACAATGCAGAAAATAATCAGAAGTTGAGTTGGGATTCCAAAGGTTGCCGCCCTCACCTAGGTCTTAAAAGAATTCTTTACAACATTGAAATATGATGAGAATTGAGAGAATGTAATAGCGCAGATATAAAGCAGATTGACGCCACAAATGTGTGGACTATAAGCGCCACACGGCTCAATTATCCTACTCGAGTAGCAGGGCCTCTTGGGAAGCCGGAGTTGGGTTTCGTCTATGCGAGTTTCCTGATGTCGTGATGTTGTTCTCTTTTGGTTTTGTACTTGTCTTTTTGACAGGAGCTGAGGCATCAGAGGCATCATGGAAAGCCTTGGGTAGCAAAGGCTTGTTTAAGGGCTATCCAGCGGTCTTTCAAAATCCACCGCCTGTAGGCCTACTGATGCGGTAAGACCCTTCCATTATTTGCTGTTACTGATGGAATTCTAGAACCCTCCGGCATACATGGTGGATAATACAGACAATTTGAGTGGTCAAGCACCAATCAATGGTGAGCACATGCTCATTCTTTAGTCATACAACCATCTAAGATATCACGCTCTGTAGGAAAATATAACGGTCCAGTCTGGGCCTACTCCGGTAGTTTCGACAAGTACATGAAAAGACTTCGCTCAGGAAATATTACCGGCAAGCCTGTGGATACCACAAAGTTTCCCCTGCTCCAGAATTTGTCGTCGAGCTCTGACGACAGCATCAAACCACGCCAAGGAGAAACTTATTGGCTACCTTCACTTGCAGCAGAGGGCAAAGTAAGTTCTCCAGTATCGCTATACATAATCTCATCTACGATTAATATGCTTGGCAAGGAAAAAGGCTCTTGTTCAAGATGACGTTCGCTAATGAATGGCCCATCTGTGCAGCAACCAGTAGCGCCTACGAATGGGTACAAGTTTTATCGAGATGTTACCGACTACGGTGCCGACAACACCGGCCAAAAAGACGCAACTGAAGCCATTAATGCCGCCATTCAGGATGGCGATCGGTGCGGCATGGAGTGTGGAAATTCATTTAGTCAAGGCGCCATGATTTACTTTCCTGTAAGCCATTCCGGCCTTTTCAATATGCCTTATTTCAGACGCCCCAAGCTGATATCCTGGACCTTATAAAAACAGGCCGGAACCTACGAAGTATGTACACCAATTATTCAGCTCTATTATACTCAATTCATCGGCGACCCGATTGATCGGCCCATCATCAAAGGGTGCGGCGAGTTTACTGGCATCGCGCTCTTGGACACGGATCCTTACATCCCTAACGAGGCACAGCCTGACGCACGGGGGTCAACTGGTACATTAATCAGAACCAGTTCTTTCGCCAGATCCGCAACTTTGTCTTTGACCTGACGGATATGCCCTTGAAGACAGATGAGAACGGCCAGTCGCTCGCGCCAACGGGTGTGCATTGGCAAGTGAGTCAGGCGTGCAGCTTGCAGAACCTGCACTTCAAGATGCCCACTGCGTCGGATTCCAATAAGCCAACGCATGTAGGAATCTTCATGGAGAATGGGTCTGGTGGGTTTGTGAGCGACCTGACGTTTGAAGGTGGCGCGATTGGGTGGCGCGCGGGATCGCAGCAGTATACGGCACGCGGGCTCAAGTCCAAAAATTGCATCACGGCGATTCAGATGATTTGGGACTGGGGCTTCAACTGGCAGGATATCGAGATATACGGCGGAAGTATCGGGTTAAACATTACAAGCAAAGGCGGGCTCCTCGCGCAGGGCATCGGCTCCATTTCAATTATTGATTCGACCATCAAGAACGTCCCCGTTGGTATCTTGACGAGGGAGTCGAGTGTTGACGCGCCCAATATCGTTCTTGATAATGTCGAATTTAGTGGCGTTTCTATCCCGGTGCAAGCAGATGGCGGCAAAGCTCTTCTTTCAGGTATGTCTCTTGAGCCTGCGGCCTTATACATCAAAGCTAACGAATACTCATACAGGCTCGCAAAAGGTCGACCTGTGGGCAACTGGACGGCGATATACCAAGGGCAAGGGAGGCTCTGAGTCTGGTATGGTGACAGATCGAGTGCCAAAACCGAAAGAACTATTGGATTCCAACGCCAAATTATTCACTAAATCTCGGCCACAGTATGAGAATGAAGGCGTAGATAGCTTCCTCGTTGCTACACAGAACGGCTGCGATAATGGCGGTGGTGGCGACCAGACTAATGCTATTAACCCGTTTCTAAAGAAGGCGCTCGATCAGGGCAAGATTGCCTAACAGGCATCTACTCCGTGTCTGGCACGGTCGAGGTCCCGACAAATTCACGCGTGGTCGGCTCCAGCTGGTCGCAAATCCAGGCGACGGGCGACTATTTTGGCGACATGAGTAAACCGCAGGTCGTCGTCCGCGTTGGCAAGCCTGGAGAGGTTGGTAAACTAGAGATGACAGACATGATCATTAGCACAAAGGGTCCGACAGCAGGTGCTATCATGGTCGAGTGGAACGTCAAGGCGTCGTCGAACGGCGCGGCGGGCATGTGGGATTCTCACATTCGTGTTGGAGGCGCGTTAGGGTCCAACTTGGATTTTGCGAAATGTCCTAAGATGGGATACTCTGAAGATTGCATCACGGCGTCGCTTCTGCTGCATGTCACGCGCGGGTCGACGGGATACTTTGAAAACGTCTGGGCGTGGGTGGCCGACCACGACAACGACATGAGCCTGTATTGGGAGTTTGACAAGCTGGCGTCGCAAATCAGCCTGTAGAGCGGGCGCGGTATTCTCATCGAGTCCCAAGGCCCCTGCTGGTTCTACGGCACGGGATCCGAACACACCATTTTATATCAGTACGAGCTGTACTATGCGAAAAACATCTACCTGGGCCATATTCAGACCGAGTCGCCGTATTTCCAGCCGAGCCCCGTGGCGCCCAAGCCGTTTGCTGACTCGATCAAGACTGGCCAGTTCCGAGGGGATCCAACTTTTGCAGACTGCACGACAGACTCGTGTCGCGCAGCATGGGGGTTGAGGATCCTCAACTCGGAGAATATCGTGCTACACAGCGTAGGGCTATACTCCTGGTTCGACAACTATCAACAACAGCCCTGTCTCAAGGGCGAAAAGTGTCAAGAGCGCATTATGGAGGTTAAAGGATCCAAGGGTGTGGCAGTTCACAATGTTTTTACCAAAGGCGTGGCTCAGGTGGCTTCTGGCGCGGGCAACTCGTCCCGCATCTACCAGGAGAACAACCAACAAGGGTACATGACGGAAATCAGCATATGGTACCCGATTGATGGAAGCGACAACATCGTGTATGTCGGAACAGAGGTCTTTTCCAAGCCAACTGCACAATGCACGGCGCCGTGCACACTGGTGCTTCCACCAAGTCCTGTGGGGTCCATAACTACCATCTCGATGAAGCCGTATACTACATCGCTCGAGGTGGGATCAAGCAAGGGGGGGACGTTTGGTGTCAAGACCACGACCATTATCATTACGCTCAAACCCATCACTACCGATATGTTTTCACAATCCAACATCGAGGTGCCCGACGAGACCGACTCAGACCTTGCAATGAGACCCAGCGTGCCAGTGCCCGAGTCGACCGTGACTGTGACAAACGGCGACGGCAAGACAACTCCGCGAACCATCATTTTCCCGCCCTGGCCAGACGTGACAATGGGACCCCCGGATCATTGGACTAATACGACGAGCGGCGGCGGCGGATCGACATTAATCTTTACCGATCCGCCATATACGCGCGCCCCCATCCACGTAAAGTGTCCACCAACTACACATTACATTGCCCAAGTCGACGCCACTGTTACGCTGCCAGACTGTAAAAGCCCAGTCGATCTGGACTGGAACTGTGCTCCGACGACTACGGTGACCATTGACGCGCCGACTGACAAGAAGTTTACGCTGGGGTGTACTGCCTTTACCGGAACGGGTGAACCGCTTCCGACTTATACAGAGTGGCCACCTGGAGAAATCGAATTTGATGAAGAGGATAAGTCGGATGGCGACGAGGACGGGCATAGTAGCTGCAGACTATGGTTCTTTCACGTAAGTTATCTTACAAGGTGTGAAGCAAGTATATGTTCTAATGGTCAGTCAGATTTGTATCAGCTGGGGGCGAATTAGGATTGGCGGTATACACTGGAAATTCCCAAAGGGCATTCTTCCTCCTGGCCCTCCGCCAATAATTAAGTTGCCGCCGGGAATTACTATTAAAGGTACTTTGCCAGGGCCTTGGCCGCCAGTTACGTAAGTCTGGCGACTTTCTTTGAGATTCCTTGTTGACATTGCCTTACATGTTGCAGCATCGGAGTGGATGGAAAAGTCACTTATCCAAAGGACCAGCCCACGGAATGCAAGACCGAATCTGCGGAAATCTGCTCAACGACCGAATCTATCATTATCACGACCACAATCGACCAGAAACCCATCACCATCACGTCCACCATCTCTTCCTGCGGGACAATTTACGGCTGCAATGTGCAAGATGAAGACGGCACCACGACAAAGAGCTGTACCGGTGGCTCAACGACTACGCTGGGTCGTCGAGCTGTCCTGGCTACGGCTGCACCTACCGAAATACCCGCTCCTCATCCAGAATCGAATAATCATCTAGAAGCTAGAGTGAACCAATGCCACAATGTCCCTGATGATGATTACATTGTGTACCCCAAAGACCCCGACAACGTGTCCAAGTTTGTCAGCTACCTTAAACTAACTAAATCACAGCAAGACAAGTCACCAACGCTCTGGAGCAAGACAATCCAAGTCCAAGGGGGCGCCTTTACGGCGTTTTTCTACATCAACTCGCTGCCCTGTATTGAAGCGCAACAGCTCGGAAAGTTACGGAACTATCTAGACATTGCGCACTACTACGGTATTAAGGATAACAACGAAGCCAACGGTTATCCAGGGATAGGGCCGGGGGACGGAGAACAGATCCTTCCTGACCGTGGTCCATGGGAGCTCTCGCAGATGTCGGTACCCCCCGGAGGCAAATGGGATGACTATTGGAATCCAAAGACGAATCCGAATCCGCAGCAGTTTAGTTTTGACGTGGATGACGCGCTGGGGAGTGGACAGACTATTTACCTCGTCGAGGATGACATCAACCAGGACCAACCTGTAAGTGGAAGAAATAAAGCTTATATGTAATTTGCTGGCTAATAAACTTGTCAAAAGGAATTTTCGGGCGCAAATGTGCGGTATATTGACGCGCAAAGGTTTCCTCCGAAACACGAAGGCGCTGAACTCAGTGCGCACGGCACACAGGTCGGCAGCATCATTGTGGGCAAGACACTGGGTCTGGCACGCAAAGCCCAGCTGGTCGTGGTGCGCAACAACAACGGCCCGCCCACTAACAAGAACATGCACATCCACGAGCGGTACCTCGCGAGCTTGGTCGCTATCTTGGATGAATTCGTGCCCATGAGCCCAGAGCAACGCGCCAAGGTCGTGATAAACATGAGTTTTGGCTGGGAGCAGAATTCCGAAGAGTTTATTCCGTCGGCGCACTTTGCCATTCTTTGTGAGCCATTTACCTCTCTACGTTAACTATTGTCAGTCAACTGCTAACAGATGATAGTCAAACTGCTCCAAGTCTTTGACCAGTTTGATGTGGTAATGGTTGCGGCAACGCACAATAAGAACAATCAAGGAACACTGTACGAGCAAAAGGTCAACGGCCGGCCGAGCCGGTATGCGAACCCTGCAACGCAGGAGCGCAACAGCGCCGGCGAGCTAGAGAAACTCGAGAACCTGATTGTCGTCAGCGGTACCGACATCAACTCGGTCGTGTCCCCTCTCAACCCGTATTTAAGCTGGATCGCCATGGCTCCCGGTTTCAGAGTCCACACGGAATCGCCTGCTGCTGGTAGCGGCTTAATCCTTGACGACGGTGCTTCTCTAGGTCCGTACAACAATTCCCATTCATTTGACATCCTCTTCATCACCACACACATTTATATAGTCAAGAGCTAACTATTTTGATAGCTGCTCCGCACATCACCGCGGTGATTGCGTACTGGCGAAGCTTGCGTCTTGCAGGCTCTTGGAGCAGCGAGCTCGCAAAACCCGCCAAAGTGAAGAAGCTCGTCATGTACATGCACCGCTCACTGAAGTACCCCAAATTGGAGATCCCCAAATATCCCGACAAGAACCCTGTCCCTCAAAGAGTCCCCTTTATCTGGACGGGCCGTGTAGCCGACGGCGACTGCTTGGTTAACCCCAAACTCAAGGGATGTCCTCCCAACCTAGCCGGCTCCAGCATTGCCGACTTGGAACCTCACGGAGCAGACTGTGCAGGAGGTTTGGGCTTCGTTCGTCACAGCCGTAAACGTAAGCGTCAAGATAGTGGTTCGTGTCCATTGATTATAAGACCGGGTGGTCCGTCCAACGGTGAGGGTGGCCAGGACAATCCCTTGACGTATAAGCCGGGCGAGCCCTCTCCAACATGCGCATCAGGCTGCGGAAAGTTGTGCACAGGATATTATTGGGCTCCGACACCTACCGGCACGCCGCCAGACTTTTGGGACCCCGAAGATCCCGCCCATCCTCCTCAAACATCTGATGTCCCAGGGTCTGATCCCCCCCCTCCTTCATCCACCATGATGACGGCGACGACAACAACAACAACAACATCATCAACCTCGAAAGACCCGCCGGCAGATGGCCCTACGTCTCCGCCTGTCGGAGAATTCGGCGTCATCTATCCCAAGAACGGCGGCCAAGTGCAGTGTTTCAAGGACATTGACGCCACAGACTTGAGAGTGTGCTACAACGAGGTCATGAACTACATAAAAGAGGACCAGACATACAGTACAGGCGACACGATTTGCTTTTCGTCGGGCGACGTCTTAGACAACGGGTCCAACATTGGTGGATACTGCGGTATGGTCCGTCTCAAAGGAGGGTGCAGCCTAGTCCTCGGCATCTCCAACACTGGCATCGGTCCCACGCGCTTCACGGGCTTAGCTGTCAAGAATTTCCTTGATGCAGCGAAGAGTCGCTGCGGCGATTTCGGCTCGGCGGTCGGAACGGTCTCGAGAGATCCAGATAACGCGGGCGGTGGTTACTTTAGCAGTTTCTGTCTGATTCACACGGAGCAGGAGAATGGTTGCGGCAACAACCAGGGAATTGGGGCTTAAAAAATAGTTAAAAGTATTATTATATTGTCACTGCTATTTTTATATTTATTTCAAAATTCAACATTATTTAATATATAATAATTTTAATATCCTTGACTGTTCAGGTGAGCCATTTGTATAGGTCGTATAACTTTTCGTATTAATTTTGGCATGGCATCAACTGGAGGGCCAGCCTGGTTTTGTGGATAGGCACCGACAATTTGCGGTCTGATTGTAACATCCAACGAGGCGGAGAACGAAATATGAGCTCTTCTACATGGCTTTTTTGATCGACAATTGCTCTTCTCGGTCTAACGCGAGAGGATGGTTCGCTAACTCTCTCCGATACAAGGATTTTCATCAGCTCGATTGCCCTTTATATCATGAACAAGCTGTTTCTGGTAGAGTGTTAGGAAAACAAGACGAGTTGGATGTATATGGATCTTTCACAGTCTCTGAGGCCCTTGAATTTGGAAATGTGTCGATTGGAGTTGCTATTGAGTGTAAAGAAGCTGGCGAAAAGCAGACAAAAATCAACAGCCTGTTAAAGGGGTAGGCTAGAAACTCACATCTTGTGATTATTATTTGTAATTTGCATATATTTATAGGAACACTCTTATGCTGAGAATTATGAGGTGTTTGTAATATCGTTCTGAATAACTATGCTGTTTGAGGCTTTATTATTTGCTTCATTGCTGTGGCTCATTAATCCAATGGTCGGTCCTCGTCCTTGTATTCATGAAACTCGATGCTGAGGCCAAGGCGGCTTATGAAATTTCGTAGGAGGAAGCCATTTTAATGCTTATATTTATCCATTGTCAAGTTTAAATACTAACAAGACCACAAGATAAAGTCCGTGCCTGCGGCAAGGCGGAGGCTACATATTGTTGTAATCGCAAACGCCAACTAATTACCGTTAAATCTAACTATAGTCTGGCTAATACTCTATCTTGATCGCTGTCCTTGTCCATTCCTCAAGTCTTTCTGCAAGCTTATCGTCCTTGGCCAAACTACTCTGCCAACCCGGCTCAGCAATCCTCTGGAAATAAGTTCCACTTTGTCCACTGGTCATGTTTGGGCTTGCGACACAAAACAGACTCGTCCACGACCCTCTGTCTGCGTCAACCCTCGCTCCCAAAGCGCCGGCCCATGAAAAGATAATCCTCATTGGTTTCCACAATTCCGCTTTTGCACTCAGATTGCTCTCTACCAACCCAGGATGCACGACTGCGGTCCAAATTTCGCCACCCCCCGCATTAGAACCAGCTGAGCCGGGACCGTAGAGCTTATTTAGTGTTTTGGCGTGCAGAATATTGGCCAGCTTTGACTGGCCATATCGTGTCATTCCACTGCCATGGGGAATAGACGTATTGTCAAAATTAATCCCCCCTTTTGGAGCAGAATAATGACCAGATGACGATATATTGACGATGCGCACGTTACCTGGTAGGAGAGACTTTGCGGTGTTAAGCATTACAGGTAAAAGGTGAGAAGTAAACACCCAATGTGCGAGATAATTCGTCTGCCACTGCGCTTCGTACCCATCTTTGGTCATTTCAAATGGCGTCGCCATGATGCCAGCGTTGTTCACCAGTCCGTGGATGGCTAGTTCCTTTGAAGTAAGAAGCTCGGCTGCTGCTTTAACACTGGCGAGAGAAAGATGGTCCATTTCAAGTAGAGTCACATTAGCATTGGGATAAATAGATTTAATGTTATCGATTGCGGTTTGACCCCGAGAAGCAGAGCGAGCACACAAGTATACGTGGGCTCCATGCTGTGCGAGGCGGGAAACGGTGTGATAGCCTCTATGACCATTAACAAGTAAGATTCGAGAGTGGATTGCAAAGGGAAAGGACAAGGTTGCTTACATTCCAGAGTTGCCACCTGTGACAATGTAAACTTTGCCAGTCAAATCTGGCAGAGAGTTTGGATGGAAAAGCATATTGGCGAGGCGCAATACAATCTGCAGGAATCAGGTAAGCAGAATTGCTCATGGTGTGGAATTTTGGACATTATGTTTGGAAGACGCCAAATTTATAGCAGAAATTCAAACTGTGATGGCCTTTTCAAGCACTTGTACGACGGAGCCCGTTCAAGCGCGCCATAATACCTATCTTAAGCCCCATATGGCAATCAGGCGGGGCTGTAAGCAAGGTGCATGAAAGTAGATCCAAACTGGCAAAGGCGCATCTATTCATGGGTCGAGCGCCATTGATGGGCCACTTTTCTTGTGGAGCCAGTAGTAGGATGCACCTGGCTTACAACTGGAGAGGCTGCTTGCATTCGTAACCTCAGACAATTGATTTTTTCAGACACTCTCGCGTCTACCATTCTGATAGTCATCTTTATCATCATATCAGTACCATGTCCGTCAATCGGTTGTCAAAACCTCTGCTTGCCGAGGTGAGCATTAAAGTGGTTGGCTTGTAATCATCGGATTTCTACCTAACTATAATAGGCACTGGGTGATGACGACGACTGGACAGGCCTCACAGATGCTGCGGCGCGAAGAAAGAGACAAAATAGACTCAATGTTAGAGCATACAGTAAGCAGGCACTATCCTTTATCTCAAAATTTGCTTCTTTCTTTGTCAAACCATTTACACGGCCCAGGGCGACGGCAGGCTCTCAAGTCCAAAACGAACATTGCCAGTACATCTGAGTCACAGAATGATATCAGCAATGTTGAAATGAAAACACCCATCTGGATAGAAAATCAACAAAGGGTAGTATTTATCTCACACTTGGTGGGGGCAACTATCGACAAGAATGGTCTTCCTCCTCTAATACCGCAAGGCCAGCCTGCTTCTTCCACAGCTGCATACTGGGATGCGCACATCGGAATAACCTTTCCACTTTCACAGGACCACTTGATAACCATTATGCAGTACAATACTCTGCGTGGATGCCTCGCTAATAGACGTCTGCTATCTGTTCTCGGGGGTGCGGCTACCAACGAATGCACGACAGCGGCACTACATGTTCTCCCTTTCCCTACAGACTCAACATGTATACCATGCACACTCTGCCCCACTGCTCTTCAACAACAAGTCCCGCATGAAGACTGGGTTGACATTATTCCACATGCCGTTTTGCGAGACAACATTATAATGGCGCTTGGGTGCTTTGATGAAGATGACCTGTGGTCTGACATTATGGGGGGTCTGTTCGAGGGCTTTCCCGACTCAGAAGTTGAGCATCGCGGAGTGATTGCTTGGTCAACACCATGGCTCATCAGCGGGTGGGAGCTCTCGGAGGGCTTTGTGAAGAAATGGGGATGGTGTCTCAAAAATTGCGAGGACGTACTCGAGGCAACAAATGCGTGGAGGAGAATCAGAGGAGATAGGCCACTCATGTTCATGGTATAGACACTGAGATCGATTTTGACTCGCATAATTACAGTCATTTACAGTAAATAGACTACTTCCTAGAAGCTTTTTGTATACTCTCTTGCTGGCTAGCCTTTGCTGTATAATCCAATTTGCGTGACTATACATGTACTGAGAGTAAAACATTTGTAGACATGAGTTTATGTAAAAAGTGCAACACGTTTTAAAGTTTAATAAAAAAATAATGTTCGTACTAGCCGAAACACTCTCTTATGCTATACTTGATCCTCTGTAGTATTTTTGCTTTTTACCGAATAGAAAGGAATACCAAAGCAACCAATAGCCGTTACTGAAGCCATAACAGTTGCCACTAAAAGTGTCTGTGTGATAGAGAGGTTATAAGCTGGAAGTATCTCATTTAACTGCTTTTCAGTAAAGCTAAGCTTTAGATTTAGTAGTCCAGCTTTTTGAACGAGCTTTGGGTTAATATTAGGAGCCGCTCTGTATAGGTTATACATTAATTGATTCGAGAAAATGTTTTGTGCGGAAGAAAGGGCCACAATTCCTCCCAAGTTTTGTATAAAACTGACTAGCACCAGGGCAATCGGAAGGTCCTTTCCTGAAAAATTTGTCTGAGCAGCGATAATAGGCTGCTGAAAACCGAGCCCAATGCCAAAGGCAAAGATAATTTGGTATATTATCCATAACGTCATTGGCGTGTCGACGCGGAACGTTGTCAGCATGCCTGCGCCGAGCGCCATCAATATGGATCCAAGACACATGCTTGGAGTATAGTACCCGATGATACTAGTTACACTCCCTGAGATTAGGATAGACACCACTAGAGACAATACCAACGGAAGGCCGCAAACACCGCTGTTGAATGGCGAGGCTCCTTTCACTGCCTGAAACCAAATTGGGAGCTGTTCATAAGTTAGCAGCATGATACATATGACAATTTAGTCAACTTACATAATATACTGCAACATACAGAGCTCCAGAAGTGTTAAAGGAATAAAAAGCTCCAAAAAGAACAGTCCTAGTACAAAATATTTTAGGAGGCACAGTGGCCCCCTCGCCTTTCCGGTATTGGTTAACCCCAAAGGCAAAGAGGAAGCATCCGGAAATTATAAATAGTACCAAGACTCTCCAGTTGCTCCAAGCATAGTAAGTTCCACCCCACTGAAGTGCCAGGATCAGACACACAATGGCTGGTATAAACAGCGCGAAGCTAGGTAAGTCGAGGCGGCGGATTTTCTCTTTCAGCGTCAATGTTAATTGTTCGGGGCTTTCTTCGTTGCCCAAGAAGAGTATTGTAATGATAATAGTTAGGCCTGCAAGGGGAAGAAGAAGCCAGAAGCACCACCTCCATCCCAGAGTCTCTGCTATCGCGCCGCCAAGCAATGGTCCAATCGAGATGGCCACGCATTCAATAGCCCCAATAATGCTGGAGTAGACTGGTCGCATTTTAACTGGCACGCTCCGGGATATGATGATGTTGGTACCGGCTAATATTCCCGCGCTTCCCAGACCGGAGATGGCGCGGCCCACGATGAATGAACGGCTATTTGGCGAAACGGCGCATATTAGGCTCCCTACAGCGAAGGTGAAGACAACGGCAGAGAAGAGAATTTTAGCTGAGTGAAAAAGATATAGTTTTCCGTAGAAGAGTTGTGAAGATGCCGAAGTCAGTAAGAAGGCAGCACCATACCAGCCAACGTCGTTGAGTGAATTGAATTTGTCCGTCACAACTGGGATAATAGTTGTCACGCAATTAGCGTCCTATTTTAATTTTAGCAAAAACGAGATTTAATAGCATATTGTGGAATACTTCGCATACATAACCGCACATTATAGTTGCTAGTATTATCGAGAGGAGGTTGAGAAATAACGGTATACCACGAGGATACTTTGAGCCCTCTTCAATTGAAGCATTTTCGGGGGTTGATTGTTTAGCTTTCGTCATTTCTCTCTTTAGGCTTTCCATAAAATTAGCTAAATAACGAAACAAATCTGTCTTTGTGCATTTAATGGTTACAGCCACATAACGAAGTAAACCCTATCCAAGGTCGCCTTATATATCTATATTATCGTACGCTTCATAGCACACTTACACAAGCTCGTGCTGATGAGGACACGGACCAAATTAGCCAATCAGATATCTACCCCAATCGGAGCTCGGAGTGACATGGGTACGTTCTGGGACGTGCATGAGTGCTGCAACTTGCGGACAGTTGCTTCGCCTAGTGAACGCTGATTACGGACCTCGGCCTTATTACCTTATGCGCTGGTTAGCTGAACAACGGGGTTTGAAAGATTGTTTACAACAGCATGCTTAGCGGAAATCGAGATGCTCCGACCCCGCTACGAAATACTTCAATTCGGAATGAATGAGCCATGGTTTTCGCTTCTCGCATAATTAATAGACAGACTGTCTCTCGTTTAAGGTTCCTCCAAATAATATACAAGCCCTGAAGAGGTCGAGTAAATCTCTCCAACAGCGCCGTATTATGTAGTATGCGACGGCCATGCAGCCACAGTGTTATTCCTAACACACTACAGAGCTCAAATTGCCCCAGACATTACAGAGATCCTTTTATGTGCCATGTGACTAAAGGCACGGCTACTCTTTTCTCGTAATAGCTCAAGGCTGTTAGGGTTCTTTGGGGCATCACGGAGCTTCCGGTAGAGTAAGCATCTGAGATACGGACGAATACAAACTCAGCAGTAGAGTAGATTATCAGGTCCTCGACTCTGCAGCAAGATGCGTGAGATAGTCTTTTCACGTTTTGCCACCTTCTAGATACGCAGAATTTCGGAGTGAGCTACATATAAAGCTTTATACCCTCTTACAAGCTTCAGGAACAGTAATCATCAAGGTCTCCAAAAAAAATTGTAGGAGGTTTTAGCATCTCCAGTCATGGTTCTCCTTGGAAGTCAACAGTATCCAGCCATGCTGTCCACTGCAGATCTTGAGTGATCGTTTCCGAGTTTTGAGCCTCAGGAAGCTCTGCCGACAGCGCATCGTGCATGTTCACAGTTGGACTGTTGGGTATTGAACGCATTAAAGGCATCTCATGATTTAGGATCTGGTCCAGAGATTTTGAGAAGACTGATTGAGCCTGTTTGCAGAGCTCATAATTGCTCTTTCCTGACTCGGTTAACCAGTCGCAGCACGAAATGAGAACGCTGATGTCCTGGATAATTGTCGACCTGCTCAAAGCGCTGGATGGCTGTGGTTTTGGCAAGCTGGCTATTCGAAACAATTCCAGAATCAAGACACTCACGCATGGCATCGCGTAAAATACTATCTGCAACGGGTCAGCTCACACCAGCAATACAAGCCAGGAGCTATTTACCGTCCATTCCAAATCGATCCTATGGGAACCTATGAGATCTCTCTTCTTCATTACTGAGAGCACTAGCTCTAGGGTCTCGTGGGAAATTTGAATCAATGCATGACGATAGCCACTGCTTTGATTCACTAGCATCTTATATAGAAGAAATTTGCTATATAAATACTCAAGCTTTAGGCTCAGAAGCATTAGAATGGTCGAAGGTGCCATTTGGCCCCATTTGGCCCCATAGGGTTGGCTCATACTGCATGAAGTGAGGCATAGTCTCCCATGTCGATGACGACCGAGTCAGTATTCCTCTGAATAAGTATGTCAGCGAGTCAACCAAAAAAAAAAAAAAAAAAAAAAAAAAAAAAAAAAGGAGAAGAAGAAAGAGGTTTTTTTTTTTTTTTTTTGCCAATTGCTTACTGGGCTTTATGAACGAGATTTTGAGTTATGGTTCCCAGCGACAGCTCAAGAATTTCTTCACGGATCGAACTTAGCCAAACGATCGCTCGCTGACGAGACGCTGGATGTACAGCCATGTCTTTATTCCACCCATTACCATCTAGTCGCGAAATTTGTACCTTTAACTGTTCGGCAGACCCGGCAATGACCGAGTCTGAGAGGTCAAGGGGTAATTCTATGATACAATAGCTCCTATTCAAGCGTGGTGGTCGGCCGACAAACGTCGCCAGGGACTTATCTAGCTCGTGCGATAGGGCAATGGCTCGTTTTCGAAGCTCAACCAAGTATGTCGGGGTATCCTTGTCATCTTGAAAGCCTCTGTGGTAGTTGAGGGCGAATATGGCGGACGATAAATTCCCCATTAGACGCCAAGCCTGACAAGAATCGTCACCAAAACACCAGGTGGAGAGTGTCGTGGCCAAAACCCCAAACCACACGGATAGGTCGTTCATTTGGCCAACACGGTTGCAAAGAGCCTCGCATCGTAGACAGGCTTCAAAGGCATCACTGGACGTTGCCTTACGGTCGCCAAACCACTGGCGACCCGAGAAGCTAGTGCTAAGATTTTTGGCCGATGCAATAACCATCCCGATGAGAGCGAAATACATTCCAACAGTTTCCCATCGGATAGTAAAGAGCTCCTTTTCAAGAGCACCGTCTGCAGCCGTCGTGGGCATGTTGAGTGGCCGGGAAGTGTGACCAAAAATATCTTGAGAAGTGGCCTGGAGGCGATTCAGTGATCGACTAGAACGAAGGTTCTGCAAATTACTCTGGATGGCGCGCCAAGCCGCCTTGGCTAAAGGCCCACCAACTGGACTCTCTCCGAGATCTGTATACCAATTGTGGACTAATTCTTCGAGATCTGGGTGGGAAAAGTGGTCAAGGAGGAGTTGCAGTAAGTTCTCGCCCTCCTTTACGAGAGAAGAATTTGTGCGGAATGGTTGCTGCAGATGAGAAACTCCAGCGCGAATTAGCGACGTATATTGACGCGTGGATGTCGTTTGACCAGCCTCTGTTGGTGACAAAACAGAAGTTTGCATGGTAACTAAACCAGTAGCTAGATCAAATGCGGCAGCAATCGACGAGGCCGAAGGAGATGCCGGCAGCCACGAGGATAAACTCGAGGACAATACTGTTAAGCTCGATACCTCTGTCAAGGTCTCAAGCGGCCGCTGGGTAACATCAGCTGGAACGCTAGAGAGACCCGACTGACGTGTAAGTTCTCAATCGCGGGAAAATCAAGTGAATCAAAGACCAACATGACTTACAGAGCTGCAGCTACACGCGACTCTCTGCGCTGGCGTCGGGCCATCGGCGCAGGGTGATAAAAGCATTGCTCTGTGAGCCGGTGTCTAGCGCAGCGAGCACATTGAGGTCGACCATGGTCGCAGCGCAGTTTTGATTTGCGGCAAGGCTCACACGCTGACAGCTGCCCATTCCGACGGACAGTGTCAGACATCTTGGCAAGAAGCTTGGCATGTCGCAGCGTTGAGCTGTGGAGAGAATGTCTAAGATTAGATGCTTAGTATAGCTTTTAAATTTTTTAAAAATCTACCCGTTGGCTCCAGACATCATAGCCAACTGAACGGCGAAGCTTACTTAGGGTGAGTCGAAGATTACCAGTTGGCCAGAAGTGGAGCTAAAAGCAATAATAACGTAAGGACTTTGTTTTTTTTAACCCAGGAAGAACTAGAATAAGTAATATTATTTAAAATATTAAAATAAACCATGTACTTTTTATAATAAATTGTTTATAATATAACTTAAATTTGGATACTTTTTTAGCAGGTAAAAACTAAATATAAATTTATAATTTTTATTTTTATCTTCTTACCCTTTCTTTATTAAAAAGGGATACTCTCCTCGATTATGAAATTATATTTGCCCGACTGTGCTATAACCTTTGCACAGTTATCAGAGAAAGTCGTTTGAGATGTCCTGGTTCTCTTCTCAATACATAGGGTTGTCTATTGGATGATACTGTAACCGGTTTGATCACGAACCCTAGCGCCGTTCCCAGAGTGCCTGGGCCAGCAGCTGTCACTCCACAACGGACAGAGTTACCAAAGATACCGCCTCATGCCATAGATTCCGCTGCCTCAACTGCTATATCTGCCATTTGGTTGCCAAAAGTTTGAGATAGTACTTGTACCAACCTATTACTATAAATCCTAACTTACTATTTTCTTCTTGCAAGTAATTTCTTTTCTTCACTCACTTCGGCCCCCAGGATATATTGTCTTCAGCGATGGCTCCAAGACAGAATTAGACACCCCAGGGTATCGATTTGCAGTACTCCACAACAGCTGCTTCGCTGATTAAGGCTGCTCTGACCAACTTGACTACAGAAAAGTCTTTGATGCAGGTCTTCAACGCGCTACATTCACCAGTTCCGCCAACAAACTAAATACAGTCTGTATGGACAACACTTCTATCGTCGACTGCATATGAACGACACACCAAATTCTTCACATGCTCAGTTCAGAGCATTTCAGAAGATAGGAGGCAAGTATCTGTACCGGATGCCTATCAAATGGTACCCGGGACACAGCAACATATTCGGAAATGAGTTGGTAGATCTTCTCGCCAAGCAAGGAGTAAATCTCTAGAACTCGATCAAGAAAAGAACTTGATTGTTACTAATAAAGAAGCTACCTAAGCAGTAGATAACTTGAAGGGGTGCTTTTCCAGAAACTCTTCAAACATCGTTAGTCTTCCCCTGGCATTTCCAGCAGCTTCTGTAGTCAGTTTCTCTGTATCTGCACCATAATATCCAAACTCTTCAAAGTAACTCATTGTCTGAGCCAACATATCCCCGCCAAATGGCACCATTGCCTTATAGCTTTCCACCGAAATCTGCTTGTATATCACTTCTTCTCCAGTTGCTTTGCTCATTGCCATTGCAATCTCTTCTAAACTATACAACCGTTCCGCACCATAGATTACTCTACCATTATAGGCGTCAGGCTTCGCAAGGATGGACCCAATGAACTTGCCTGTATCGGCTCCAGCATCAATAAGTGGAATCTTTGTCTTGGGCGAAATATGCAGAGCCATGACGTAGGCGTTGGTCCCATCACTGGTCCTCTTTGCTATGGTGATGTAATTCTCCATAAACGACCCTGGTGAATAAAATGCGCTCTTTATAGGTAGATTTCGGATATATCTTTCCGCTTGAGCTTTTGCGTCAAACATGGTGACGCTTGTATACTTGCCTCCTGATATATTACTAACAGACGGTAGTGTGCTGAAAATAATATATTGCACTCCTTTCTCCAATGAAACGTCGGCAACATTCTTGGCTGACTCAAACTCAACTTTGAGAGCATCGGCGCCAAAGTCTGGGACAGTGACAAGGAATACGGTGTGCGCATCCCTCAAGGCTTCATCGAGTGAACCACGGTCCGAGATATCCCCTCGTACAACTTGAATATCTTTCGCCTTGAGCTGCTGTGATCTTTCCGAGTTTGGATCGCGGGTAACGGCGCGGAGTTTGAATATCCGCGAAAGTTCCGGGTCATTGAGGACATAGTCGATAACGGCACTGCCTTGCTGGCCGGTAGCTCCAAAGACGGTGAGAATTTGAGACATGGTAGTTGCGAAATGTCCGATTAAATGCTGCTTTAATTGCGCTGGAGCCTATGTAGGTTTATGGTACTGAATGGCTTTCTCTAGTAGGGTATATAGCTATTTGTCGTTAGGAGAGTAGTCTGACAGCTGTCTCCGTGTTTTATGCTTAACTCCGCACCCTTAATTCCACACCCTTAATTCCGCACTATAATATATATTGTTTACAGTGAAATGATTTCCTGTATATCAGTATACTGTACGTCGCGGCGTAGACTTTTATTTTTATGCATTTAAACAAACAACACCATTTAGTACATGCTTAGGCAGCGATATTTTGTCAGTTGCTGAATGTGCTACTGTTGAAGCCCTTTGACTGTATAACAGTATTCCATTCATATGCACAGACACTTGAAGCTTTGTTATAGGATATCAATGTTGGTGTATCTTTTCTACACTTTTAATAAACTTGTGGGTCATTGGCAGAAACCTCTTATGGATACTTTCTGTTCTTCTTCCATCTATGCCATCTATGTATGTGCGCAGCATCCGCGACAGAATACTCAACATCATCTACAATCCTATTCTATAGTTAATATGCCTATATTCGATGCTTTATAAAGCAAAATTGAAGATATTTATTTGTTATAATCGGGAAATAACCCTTGCTTTTCTCTCTTCGCAAACGCATTTAGACCACCTGCGGCGGTGGTGACCGCTCTCTCTGACATTTTGCCAACCTTCCCCCGTCTACGTCTCCTCATTTTCCCCTCCTAAACCTCATGAATACTCTGCTTTGCATCCCACGCCAACATCCATCCCATGCTCTAGGCTGAGGACTTAGAGGACTCGGGCAAGTCAGAGAAATATAGCGGGTAAGTGTTAAATGAGGATATCATTCCACTTAGCAGCATTGCCGAAGTTAGAATCGTAGTTCATCGTGTAGGCTTCTACCGTGCCCGTGCAAGTGATATTTCCATGATAGGTTAATTTTCACGCATAGATATAATCAATGACAAGATTATCTTTGTCGCAGAGGAAAATATTTTCCAGGCCGATAAAGCCTAGCAGGGGATAAGTTGTAGCTGCAGCTGCACCATCAGCAGATTACACGCTTGATCAGACCAACAACGTCTCGTCAACGCTGATAACGTAGCAGTGAAGAAATTGCTCAGAGACTAGCTGCAACAACTCTGGTCTAGCAAGATACGTGTATGCTTGCGCATTCTTGAATCTATGGCTTCTTTGGCTTAGCAGGATCCGGCATAACGACTACGCCAACGAGGATCAAAGGTCAGGTTGGATATAGGGGAATTGTTTACAGTTTACAGCCCTTCACTTACGGATCAACACTGCATGCTAAAATAGGAGACCCGCTGCGCTCTTGAGTGAAGTGGAACATCATCGCGATGCGAGAGTCCCTCCAGCACACAGTCCTATCAATTACTAAGTTATATGGTCACCAAAATACAAGTAGCAGTAGTATATATTGACTTTGAGTCATCCACATGCCTATTTACGAAGTGAATCTCATTTAAGCGGGATATCAGGGGCATCACTTTAGCTCTGGTCGAGATTGAAGGGCAAATTCCCGCTATTAGCACCTTTCTTGCACGATGGCGAAGTGCCACTGTCTCTAAATTCTTCCGATTCTTTATACATTCAAGCTGCTAAATAATGTTGCGCAGTTAGCTAAGATAGTGATCTTGGGGGAGCGTACCTGACGCCTACCCACATGGGGTATAATAGAGAATAGAGCAGTCGAAACCCCGAATCTAGGAGAGCTATTCGCAGAGCTTCGAATTCGAGATGATTGAAGCTACAGGTGCCTACTCATATAGACCAAGAGCTAGGCTGGAACCCGCTTTTCTGTGTTGTTTGCTGGGATTTCTACTCCGCATAGCTTCAGCTTTCTAAGTGCTAATACCACCTTAACAGAATTAGGATAGCTGGATCTGAAAATTCCACCCACGATGCATCTGTTACCTGACTACCGTACTGACACATCGTGCCGCTGATTCTGGCGCGACCCTGCTTAATTCAGTTGTCTACAGCATATTAATAACTTTTTACGAAGTAGATATCGGTAAGTGGTTTCTGATTCTAATAACAGTAAGATGCTGCTCCGGTGCTGCGTCCTCGGTGCACGTTAATCTCGCTTATATCCTGCCTGCAGAGATCTGAATGACTCCAATCAGTATTCTAACGGAAGCTGATTCCATAGATTGACAGCCACCTGGGCATTCACATGCTGCCTACCAGGTTCTAATACTTTCACCATGCAGTAGCTGAGCATGTCCGCGTACTCCATGGCGCGGCAGTTGATTTGGGTCTAGCTGAAGAACTCCCACAGCTAACACGCTAGGCGATCCTGCTGATTCAAATAGTCAAAGGATTGTGATACTATTCGATTTTTGGCGGCTGTCATGGGCCGCCACTCGGGGGCAGCGTCCAATCAAGCCGGCCTCCAAGCTGAAAATGTAATAGTCTAGCTCTGCGGCTGAAGTCTAGGTCAGATCCACAGTGTATAGTCCTGCATAGTCAGCTGCCTAGGTTAAGGCTAGGGGGCGACATGCAATTTCTTTTCCTCTCTTTGGATCGGAGCGATTTGCCCAGTAAACAGACGGCATAACTACGCTATCCTTGAAATACCTTAGGGGATGCAAGGAGCTTCGCCAGATTCCGATGTAGTGTATGTTGAAAAGATTAGTGTTGGAAGGGGTTGAGAGGACCAACATGACCTAAATAATTCGCCTAACACAATATATAATCATGATTGTGCTGCTGTTGCCCCTCTCTCCATTTTCTTAGCATACAAACGGATTTCACGATGGAGTTGATTAAGAATTTGCTTGCGTTATCCCTCCTTCAAGCCCAGTTTGCACTGGCAATTGATCGTGTTTGCCAGCATTTTCCATATGCAGAGCTACTGCCTCTCAGAAATTACCCACCAGCAGAAGAATATTGTTCTCGTCATTGTGAGCGGATAGTTGGACACAATTGAGTTCTTAGACTAACTAAAGCAAGATCCTTTACCTCCTACGACCGTCACTCGAACAGTTGAAATCCCAACAACTACTGTTGTGACCGTCCCAAAGACCGACCGGACAGCTACATCCACTACCAGCATTTTCACGTCTACTGTTTACACATCGACCGCAACATCGTACGTCTACACGGCCACGGTGACCGCCACGTCCACAACTGGAACCTCGGTAAGCTGTCATTCATGTTACCAACAGGTTTAGCTTCTAACATGATACATTTCAATGCAGACTCAAACCGTCTACACCAATACAGAGATCGACGCGGTCTACACTCAAACGAATGTTGTTACCGAATACACTTCTACGTCAATAGACTACCAGACTACTGGAACTGACACGGTGTAAGCTCACTGCATGTGGATTTACGGGCGTAATCATTAAATTGCCGCGTACAGCACCGTAACCGTCGCCACACTTCCAACAACGACAACGACCGCGACCATCACGAGCTTTGCCACCCAGGCCGCGACGGCAACAGTCTCGTCAGGAACTGTCACAGCCTACACAACCGTTGATACAGGTCTACAAAAGCGCCGTGATTTCCGTGATGCTCTACTGCCAAGACTGGCGGCGTGTGAACGAAACACTTTGAAGACTGCATGCTCAGTATATATTCTTCGACGAACATATTATCGAGACTTATTTGCTAATACCACATAGTGCATTGAGATCCATCCACTCACACACACCGTTACAACCACAGCCAGGTGCACTCATACATCGTTCAAGACCGTCGGAATCACCAAGACTGTGGATGTCATCGGTACCACGACAAAGAATGCTGCGTCTACTACTACCATTAGCACCGCATTCGTAAGTTTCATCGCTGGCTGAGAAATTGAAACCTAGTACTAATACTATTGATACAGAGGACTACTACTGCTATTATCTATGTTGCCACCGTGCAAGGTGTAGAAACAGATACTACCAATCTTGATTCCACTTCTACATTATCGACCGTCTTTGTTACAGGGGTTCCTACAGCTGCCACGGCGACAAGCTCAGTCACGTATTTCTCGCCAGTCGATGTGGCCGTCACAACAACTGTACCTACCACGTACACCACGACCGTCACAGTACCCGCTGCCACTACTACCATCACAACAGATGTTGTGTACAGCCTTGTATTCGGCCCACAAGATGGATGCGCCTATGTGTTGGAAACGTATGTATTTTATTTACATAGACCGGCATGGGGTTGAACAAGCCACGAGGCTAATACTGTCATTGCAGGGACTACCTCGATCAATATTCACAGGATATCCCTAGCGGCACCACGCATAGTGAAAGGGTAGCCATCTGCGCCGCATTTTGCGATAGAACGCCTGGATGCAAGACATTTGGCATGAACTGGTTCCCAACTTGTGCACCAAATGGCGAATCGGTGTACTGCATTGCTTCTCAGGACGCATGGGCAAGCTCAAGTGCCATGGAGTGCGGCATTGGAACCAGTTATAATGGATGTTCCATCTACCAGGATGGTACTGTCTATCAGTAAGTTGCTCTATTACTCCCGTTTGAGATTGTGGCACCATGGTTAATTCCATCCATAGGAAAAACTAGATATTATATATACATATGTGTGATGCTCGGGTCTATACTAAGTCCAATACCAAGGTATAGGGTAGCAGTACCCAAGTGATAAATTTAAGTCGGGTTTATATTAGTAGAGAGAGATAGGTCAGGTCTTAATAGCAGGTATAAATCACATAGTAATAATTTTAGCATAGGGTAATTAATTTTGGATATTATATAAATAGTATAATGATAGATACTTATTTAAATTTTTATTTAATAAGTATAATAGAAATTCGTATGTAATAAGTTGATTTGTTTAGATCATAGTTACATTACGGAGTATAGTACAGTTAGATCACACTGGCTTAGAATAATAATCTAGCAAGGATGTTATGAAACCGTGATACACCTCTAATTAGTCCTTTAGTCTAGAGATTTTCCTAATGGCGCGGGCAAGAATAATTAGGTTATAGGAGATTAAAAGGTTAAGTACTAGTATAAAAAGGGAAAAAACATTAATATAATATATATAATTAATATATTAAAATATCTATTTATATTTGTGTACTTCACTGGTGCTCTTGTAACAGCATGTTAAGTTGTCTGAGATTTCAGAGTTTTAACAATCATTGGAATATCTTCCAGTAGACCTGGGCTTGTCGGGTTCCACCCCAATTGCTCCTTTGTCTTGGCACTCGAAGCCTTGTTATCGGCCGTGACAAGGTCCTTTAACCAGCCGAAATGGTCCTCTGCCGCATCTAGTGGGACACTGACAACCGGAATATTCAAACTTTTACCAAGCTCAGTCGCTATATCCTTCAGTGGCACACCTTCCTCGGCCACGGCATGGAACACAGATCCAGCTCCGGCCTTTTCCACGGCAAGCCGGTACAACTTGGCTGCGTCGTCGCGGTGGCCGGCGCACCAGTGGTTCTGGCCGTCGCCAGCGTACGCAGAAACGCCCTTCTGTATCGCAATGGGGATAAGCAACGACATAAAGCCCGATGATCTAGGACCGTGCGTCGTTGGTGGTAGGCGCACAACGATGGCGCGCACACCCTGCTTGACGAAGTCGAGACACAATGACTCTGAAAGGCCACGAGTCGAAGCTAGAGGGTTACTCATGTCATAAGTATCAGCCTCGTTAACAATCTTGCCGTGCGGCAGCAGCATGGTGCCCGAAGTAACCACCAGAGCGCGGTTGCCACCGGCAGAAGCTAGGGCAGAGCCCATGGCGGTGATGGCGGCTCGGTCAGTGGCGCAAGAGCCAGCAAAATCGGCCATGTTGTGGACGAATGCCAGATGAATGACTGCGTCACATTCAGAGGCCCCTTTCTTGAGGAGCTCCAAGTCCTCGATAGTTCCACGTAGGACCTCGATACCTTGGGCTTTCAGCTGCTCGACTCCTTTGTCACTGCGAGTCAAGCCAAGTACTTGGTGTCCTGCCGAGAGAAGTTCTTTGACAACTGCAGAGCCGACGAAGCCGGTGGAACCTGTGACAAAGATACGCATGTTGAAAATTACAAGTAGCGAGGCGTTAATAAACGAAAGCAATCGAGTTTCTGTTTGGAATCGAAGACTGGGAAGAGAAAGAAAGCAGATTGCGAAGTTTGAGCTCTATATATCTATTGCCCGCACACCGTTGGTAGTAGCCACGGATACGACGGCAAAGTTGACGCGTAGCTGCCCCCGTAAATTTATTGCCATTTGAACATTGCCCACCTTAACAGATGTGTTGAGTTGAAATGCTCCTCGACATGTTAACTCATATGACATTCAATAGAGCAATCCTAGCCAATCAGAGAGCTCGAATCCCGAGTAGAGGTAAGCGTTGGCCAATAGCAAAATGAGTCGAGGTTAGCGTCGCGGCCAGGGGGCGCCCCGGAAATGCCAATCACGCCACGGCGGTTGATAAAGACGGTAGGGATTGAAATACCCAAACTCCCCAAACTTGCTGGATAGTGATCTCTTGCAACGTTGCTCAATTTGACTACACGCCGAGTCCCGACAGCCAGGCTTCCTACATCCACCACACTGGCTCGGCCTTCGTTTTAATTTGTGAGTAATTTATGGACTCTCAAGTCTCGCCGGTAGGCCAAAAATACAAGTCCAAGCGCAAGTCGTCGCGGTTCGGCTGTCGAAACTGCAAATTGAGAAAATTAAAGGTAAGCTGACCAATGCTCATGCGTCACAGTTCGCTACTGGGAAAGACTTTTGTGGTGAAGCTGATTTCATAGTGTGACGAGACAAGGCCATACTGCTCGAGATGTCGGACATATGGTGTCTACTGCAACTTCGGCTTTAACGTTTCCGATCTTCAACCCGTCCACCAGAAACAAACAAAGGAAGAAGTAGTTAGCCTTTTTGATGTACCGCGGCCGCGATCCATTATCAGCAACGCTATATGGGTCGACGATGGATTGACCTATTTTACACTGGATCCAAAGGACCAGATGCTTTTCAACCGGTTCCGATATCTAACCATTCACTCCCTCGGTGGCTCTGAGATGGTGCACATATGGGAGAGTCACATGCTGCAAGCCTGTTTTAATGTGAGTGCAAGTCGAGAAGAAATCCCATCTGGTTTTGAGATGGTGTACCCCGCGTGAGTCTTGCTCACTCATACGTGCTTTTCAGTGTCCGTTCCTGATGCATGGAACATTGGCGGTGGCAGCTGTTCATGAGCGCTATTTTGAGATGGCACCAACATATCGTCGCTCATTACGAGAATCCTATCACGTATCTCAATTCATAACCTTGTTCAGCAAGCGGCTAAGTCAACCAATTAGAGAGGAGCACAAGGACACCCTCTGGGCTGCTGCTGGCACTGTTGCTATTCTGACATTTTCTGCCTTTACTGCGTCTTCTCCAGATGAGGCATGGCCTCTTGGGGCACCCGACGCCTCCGACCTTGACTGGCTCCGTCTGGGGGTTGGTAAGATGAAACTGTGGCAGTTGTTAAACCCGCTGCGGCCAGAAAGTGTGCACCGCATCATTTTTGAATCAATTGTAAAACTGTATGAATCAGTGCCAACACGAGGCACCAATGGCGTGTTAGTCGAATTAGTGCAACTGTGCGGGCTTGACCAGTCATCGACGCCAGAGAACAATCCTTTCTTCACAGTGGCGCATGGTCTCTCTCAGCTTTTAGAGGCACCAAAGGGTAGGGTCTCGCTAGACAGCATCATGAAGGTATGGAACCTCATGAATAATAGGTTTGTGGTCCTCTTGGAAATGAAGGATCCGGCGGCGCTTCTGTTGCTCTATCTCTGGTACACTAGAGCCCGTGAAAGTGGATGGTGGATTAGTATTCGAGCCAAATATGAAATTCCGGCTATTCGCACATACTTGGAGACATACCACGGGGACAACAGTGTCCTCCAAGCCCTTATTCAATCTCTATAGTAATACTTAAGCAAGGACCATTCTCTTACAGAGTTATCTATTATTCCATGAGAATAATAAACAAAACTTAAAAAGTACTAAGGAGCTACTTTTAAACAATTTTTTAATAATATTTATAATATAATTTTTAAATTATATGAATAAAAAATTTATTAGTTATATATCTCTTTTATTAATAATTAACTATAAGAGGGGAAGTGTATATGCTTAATAATATAACTCAGAGGCTTAAATTCACTTAAGATTAAAATTACAGTTATAGATTACACTGCTAATTTTACTTTACAGGGTAGGAATGTTATAACTCCTTAATAGGACTTCTTAGTTAAGAACAGTATCCACAGACCTTATATAACTTGACAAAGCTATAATTCTAGCACACGCAGCTCAAACTTGGTAGGATTTTATTACCGTTTCCCGGTTTGCAAGCCATCAGGTTATTTTCAAAGGAAGTCTTGAGACTGCAATCTCTGAACCAGTTTTCTTTTGTCGTCGGCAATAGAGGCCTAATATGAACAGTTGATAGAGTAAATGTGCTGAAAATCAAACCATGGGATGGAAAGATGCTCAGAGAGTTTGAATTGTATTAACTAACCATCCTGTTTCTAATATCAGAAGGTGATCGGGGTCCGTAATAAACGCAAGTGACATATCCCAATTGCTCTTATAAGTAGTTGTAAAGGGCAGTGCTAGCCTATGCTGCTAGTGTTAACGAAACCTTTTGCTTTATTAGCGCAGTTAGCATCTTTTCTATCTGTTACATCCTGGTTATTTAGCTATTTTTCCTGAGAGCTAATTTAAGCTATAGGCAAAGGTTTCCCTTTAAAGCACGCGCTGCTAGGAACCCTGGCTAACTGTCGGACTATATTTAAATAGCCTGGTAATTTAACATCCCCTAGAGCGCTAGTTATTATAGAAAAGTACCTGGTTGCAGCAGATAAATCCTTTATTTCTGTTTCAATAGCTTGGTATTTTTCTTTTCTTTTCTTTTTTTTTAACATTTATTATTTCTTTAAATATAATACATGAGTTATTTAACTTTTTGTTTTTTTACTTTTTAAATTTTTTCTTTAGCTCGATCAACTGGGATAATATATAGTATTATAATATATAAAATACTAATTTAACTATTTGAATATATATATATATATATATTTAATTAAAAGTAGAACCTGCATAAATTATATGCTTGTGCTGCTCTTTTAAGCTAGCTTCAATATCAAGAAGTCGATTGTATTTGCTAATTCTTTCCCCTCGAGCTGGAGCTCCTGACTTAATATGACCGGTTCCAAGCCCTACTGCTAGGTCGGCAATAAAGTCATCTGTTGTCTCCCCAGATCGGTGTGACACAAAAACACTCCATCCCAGTTTGTAAGCATAGTTGGCGCTGTAAGTATTTTATTAGCTTCCTGTTTAAACTCGACGTAAGATATAAATATTTTATATAACTTACGTATCTATAGCTTCTGATACCGTGCCTATCTGGTTGAGTTTCAATAATACTGCGTTGCATGCTTTTTTCTCAGAAGCGACTTTAATACGCTCCACATTCGTGCAAAGCAAATCGTCCCCAACAAGTTCAATGTTACAGTCGCGATTGAATTCTGTCCAACTTGACCAGTCATCTTCCGCAAACGGGTCCTCAAGTAAAGCAAGCGGGTATTTCCCAACAATAGTTTTATATAGCTGTTGCATCTCTTTCGAGGTACGGGTGTCATTCGATGTCTTGTCTTTAAAAGAAAGGTCGTATAACCCTGAGTCTGCATCAAAAAATTCCGAAGATGCAGGGTCACAACCGAATTTGAAACGACCTGTATACCCTACCTTTTCAACGGCTGCTGTAATAAGATCCAGTCCATCCTCTAAGGACGAGATGGGAGGTGCAAATCCGCCCTCATCGCCAATACCAGTTGCTAGGTAATATGTTAGACAAGTTTGTGCTCGTACATCCATTTTGTTGGCTCACCTGGAGCACCAAAACGGTCTGCAATAATTGCTTTGAGTGCAAAGTAGACGTCTACAGCTAAACGAATCCCCTCCGCAAAAGATTTGGCTTCAGTTGGGGCAATCATAAGTTCTTGGAACGCCATTGTATTTCCAGAGTGAACTCCCCCATTCAAAACATTGAGGAAAGGAACTGGAACAATATACGGGCCTTCAAGTCCAGCTTCCTGTCGTATGAATTCATATAAGGGGACATCCTACACGTAAATGTAAGCATTGGTAATGAGAGAGAGAATTTGAATGACACACCTTGGCCGCAGCGCCTGCTCTGGCGCATGCCATACTAATTCCGAGAATGGCATTTGCCCCGAGCCTAGATTTATCAGCAGTGCCATCCAACTGTTTCATAAAGTTATCAATTTCCTTTAATTGAGTCTTTGGGTCAAATTTACGCTCAATCAGAGCTGGCCCTATTAAAGTCTCAACGTGGGCGACAGCTTGAGTGGTGCCCATCCCGCCGTATCGTGATATATCACCATCTCTAAGCTCCAGAGCTTCATGTTTTCCAGTAGATGCGCCAGAGGGAACAAGGGAGTAAAAGGTACCTTGTAGCGTGAGTTGTAATTACTTGTGCGTCATCTTTGAATCACGTACCATGGGATGTGGTGACCGCTACCTGCACAGTTGGCTTTCCCCGGGAGTCAAGTCGTTCTGCTGCCTTGATCGATTCAATCATAGCGGCCGTTGTACTTGTGTAAGTTGTAGTGTTTTTGTATTTGGATATCAAAATAATTTGTTCGTTTGGTCAGGTATTTAACCGGGTAAAAATAACAAAGTATGTGACTTTAATACGACGTCACCAACTTCTGGCCATTGCCGGAGCTGCAAAGCAGCTACCTGCTGCCTGTAGTATATCCGCAATATCCGGCCTATTTAACACCACTTGGCTAAAGCGTTGCATAAAAAGGAAATCCTCCCTAACCCCTAATAAATGAGGAATATATAGGTCAAATAACTCCTCGGCAACCTCGGATATACCGGCTACAGGAAGCTTGTTGCACTATTGCGCATTTTTTTCTTCTTGACCATAAGCTAAATTCCGAATTAGGGTGTTTAAGAAGAAAGAAAAAGAGGTGGGCCTCTCCCTCTTTCCATTTCTCTCTGGGTCTAGCAATTATGCCCTCCTTTCGGCTATTGATTAGTTTGCTTGAACTGAGGGCTGCTTTGTCGTATCTTAACTTGGCCTAGGAGGGATTTAATCCGAGCACCGAAAGACCGAGCATCGACCCGTAGAGGCAGCCCTCCCCACGGCAACAAGTCATCTCCCCTTCCGCCTTTTCGTCCGGGTTTATCGGTGGTGCTTGAATCCTACAAATCAACTCGTCGTCAGTCTCACATATAAAAGAACATTTTTCACCTATTTTTGACCCTATGCTTCATTACCAGTCTTCTGCTGCACAACACGGAAGTTGGCGGTTCCTAATCATAACGAAACTCCGAATTCGCGAATGAACAAACCAAGCGAGCATCTATACCATAAGTAGCTTGTTCAGAATTTTGTCCGACACTTTTGTTCGCTTTAATTCATCTCGGATTGAGCTCCATGATATCCCTTCCGACTGATTAGAATGGCTCGGCAATCTCTCCATAACTCGCAGGGAAACTATACAACCCCAGTCAAAAGGATACGCCACCCAGCTGAGAGTCGGAATGAAATTGAGTCACCAAATGAAGAACAGTACGACATCCCTGATTCCTGGGTCAATCTAGACGAGCTTGCAGTGATCAGTCCAGTCGAGAATACTGAAGAAAATGCAATTTATCGGCACCATAACTTGGAAGAAACAAGAAGCCGCGAACAAGAGTGGGAAAGGCAGAACCAACACCGAGGGAGAAGCAACATACCCACGGCTGCGAGTCCAAATAACCATAGCGACGGAGAAAAAGTGGAAGGAACCCATGTGTCCCAATTAGCCACGCAAGTATACACTCTGTCATATCTGATATTTTTTTCCTTTCTGGGCACGCTTGCCCGGATCGGGCTGACAGCTCTAACATTCTATCCTAATACCCCAGTTTTGTTTACCACAATCTGGGCGAACTTCGGGGGAAGTTTAATCATGGGCTTTCTTGCCGAAGACCGCATGCTCTTCCTGCATGAATGGGGCACTCCAACATATGACGAACAATTAACTCGAGCAAGAAGAGCAGAGGTGGACGAAGAAAGTGGCTCGGGCTCTTCTATGACGGTTATAGACCTTAGCGCAGCGAAGAAAGCACATCTATCAACCAAAAAAACAATCCCACTTTATATTGGATTGACAACTGGATTTTGCGGCAGCTTCACAAGCTTCTCAACTTTCATAAGAGATGTATTGTTGGCTCTATCAGACAATGAGTTTGGATTGCCCACTACAAACCGATCTGGAGGTTACTCGTTCTTAGCAATGTTAGCAGTCATTATCACTACGGTCTGTTTGACTTTATCAGCTCTACATATTGGCGCACATTTGGCTATCAGCACGGAGAAATATATTCCGTCGCTATCATTTCGTTTTGTTCGAAAAGTTCTGGACAGGATCGTCGTCATTCTGGCATGGGGTAGCTGGGTTGGCGCTATTTTATTATCCATCATGCCACCGGACTTGAATTGGCGTGGGAAGGTAACCTTTGCGCTTGTATTCGCTCCCGTGGGATGTTTAGCTAGGTTTTATCTCTCGTTGTACCTCAACGGAAGACTTTCATCGTTTCCATTGGGGACATTCCTGGCCAATGTGTTTGGTACTGCAGTTCTTGGCATGTCATGGGATATTTCTCACAGCAATTTCGTAGGCAGTATAGCTGGATGCCAAGTTTTACAGGGCATAGAAGATGGATTCTGTGGGTGCCTCACGACGATCTCTACTTGGGTGGCGGAGTTGAACAGCCTCCGCCGATTCCATTCGTACATTTATGGTGCAGCGAGCGTGTTAGTGTCTCTTGTCATACTGATTGCCGTTATGGGAGGATTGCGTTGGACAGACGGTTTCACACCTCCAATATGTAGCTGAACCTAGCGGCTTACATTATACATTTTACTTATGAGTAATTTATAAATGAATAATTAAATACTCATCCTTGTAATGATCTTATTTATTTTCTTATTTATTTTTCACTCTCCGCCATAAAGAATTCTCCTGAGATAGCCTATAACGGTTCCATAGCGGTTGATGTATTATGGGCATATCGAGGCTCATTTTCTTGATGGTCTTGTTTGATGGGATTCAATTTCTCGTCTTTGGTGATCTGAGTTCTCGAAATAGTATTAGAGGAAGTGAGACTTCATATCATGATGATGATATCTATACATATCTCTTCCCCAAAATACCCGCCAATACCAAACAACGGCGCTGAATAGCATGTTATATTCCGGGTAACTCACCTCAGGCTTATTATTTGTCCATCAAGGAATCTCAATGACCATATTGAGTACAGTCTCTCGGGAGTCATGATACAAAGGTATATCATGGAAAGGTGAGATAGAGATACCGTTTCGTGTAACATGTATTCAATATTGCAATGTATTTAGGTTGCCAACCTTTAAAGTACCGTAGTGACAAACCATGATTGCTGCGGTAATGAGAACAGTCCACTATGAGATGGAAGTGCGAAAGAGTTACCTAAACAAGCTTCTCTTATATATATACATGCTTAGGGTGCAATGTTTCCAATAGTTCATGGGTAATGTAACTATAAGCTTCCATTATTACATCATGACTTGTTTAGCAACTAATGCTGTAGCAAAAATTATATTCATGACATCATATTAGGAAAACGAACGGGTATCATTCTAATTAGAACCAAGATACCCTATTCCTTGCCTGTGGAGAAAGACTCAGGCGGGCGCCCGATATTTCCATCAGGTCGGAAGCGTGAGCATCGGGTAATAAGCCGAAGCTAATTGGACAAATACTAACGCCATTTCCGTGATTCCTGGTCTTTAAAGATACAATTAGAAAAGCACATGAGCGAGTTGTCTATAAAATTCCTCTTTCCAAATGATTGTGTCTGCTACTAAGATACCTGTCCGCGAAATTTCTTGACAACCGAATTCCACGATATTCGAGCGCGCCCAAGAAAAATAATTTCGTAGGCGCTGATTACAAATTTGATACCATCCAAATTTCCCACTTCCATTATTTGGCTTTCTATATGATCCCCGAACGCTTGCTACTGTTCTCTTACCGCACTTCATGGGGAAAAAAGCTCTCAGGATCCTCTACGGCTCGCCGGTCGACGTGTTGGTGGACACATTATGTCAATTTATCCCAACAGCCCGCTAGAAAGTCGGATATGTCGGCCGAAGTCCACTGACAGCCACAAACTTTGCCCTCGGTAGCCGAATTACCTCGAGCAATTAACACTAGTATTTGTAGCATGCGGTTTTCATTTTGGGTATATAGAAAACAATCAATTAATCATGAAGATCTTCATTCCCATTCCTATCCCGTAGCGTAAACGTTGATACGCTCCACAATTGAGTGTTGCTGATCATTATCGATGTATATCTACCTGTACCGAAACAGGGGTGCATGGTGGTCTGGCTAATCGATTTGGATAACAGAAGAGTGGGGTGAAGGGGTAGGATTACATAGGCAACTTCAGCAATTGTGTTCGAAATCTTTTGGTACTCTGCCTTGGAAATTGACCTGTAAAGGTGGCATAAATTGTGAATAATGACATCGAATATTACTTCTAGTACACTCGACCTAAAGGGCAGCTGTGGAACTCACTTATGCCCACATCAAGCATGTTCCACTTTATACCCGCATTTGACCGACTTTGGCTAGGAGATTATTTGGTATGGTCGGCAATATCGGAACGCTGAGCTGGGGGCTGCGATTGTTCGATGCTCCTAGCTCTAATCATAGAGGTTACTTCGACTCTAATAATACGCGCTTGCAAAACATGGAACGATATTCAATCAGTAAAATGCATCGAGGATGTTACCCCAAACTTTACTACATTTAGATACTTGAAGCTCCAGTCATTGTGGCGTAGCATGTGTCAAGTGATGTCACAGATCAGGGCGGTCTCTTTGCTGAATCCAACTTGGACATATAAGATGAAAGGAAATGTGCTAGCATCGCAATAGTAATCGAAATAGACACAGTCCTGGCTGCTACCTGAGAAAGCAATTGCGAAGTGTACAGCACACAGCATACCCACAAACCATGGCACCATCGGAGAAACCTACTCTGAAGGAGAGGATTGAGGCATTGGGAGAGTACATTGCGCTTCGTGAAGATTATCGCGGCCGCCTGCCTGGTTACCTATCCCGCTTTACTGGATACAAGCCGCAGAATGCCCAGCCGCCATATGAGCCCTTAAGTTTCCCACCATTTTCTTGGCTAAAATACATTCCACTTAAGTTAGAAGTCTGCGCTTTTACTTGGATTGGTTCATTCGGAGGTATTCTTCTCATTGAAGCAATTATGTCGGCAAATACAGCATTTTCAGAAGTTTACCATGCACCAATTATTATCACTTCATTTGGTGCCTCGGCGGTACTATTGTTTTCCGCTATCGAATCACCACTTGCGCAGCCCCGAAACTTCGTCCTCGGTCATTTTGTATCCGCCCTTGTTGGCACATGCATTACCAGACTGTTCGTCCTCAATCCACACTACCACCTTTTTCTAGATGAGGGTGGTTTCCACGCCAACGTCTTCGTGAATGGTGGTTTATCAATGGCAACATCTGCTCTTGCGCAAGTTTTAATCGGAGCTGTACATCCGCCGTAAGTTTACTACTCTCCGAAAGGCTCATACATTTGTGAGATTTAGGCAGCTAAATACCCACTTTGACTAGCGCCGGCGCAACTGGACTCAATGCTGCTGTTCAATCGCAAGTTGTTACTCTTTCTTGGCGCTATCTGCCGGTTATACTTGCCTCTTCACTAATCATGCTTGGCTGGGCTCTTTTGATAAACAATGTTGGTCGTCGGCGTTATCCTGTTTTCTGGTGGAAGCCAGGTAAAGTGTTTGTTTCGGCAACAAAAGAACAGCAGATTATGGAACGTGCGCGTGAGGCCAGGGAAGTAGAGATGGCCCTTAGAGTAGAGGAAGGAGCTACTTTAGGTGATGAAGAAGAAGAAGGAAGCGAAGTTTGTAGACACGAGCCGTGAGTCTGAGGAAAACGCTGTAGGAGTTAAGGATAGGAAGTGTGGACTTGGGTTTGGGGTGGGGGGGGGGGAGGAGAAAAACAAGGGCGAAGGACAGGGGTCTTTTGGATTTTTAATATATGTCACCATTCAGGATGTACAAATAATTTTTAGTCTCCGGTAAAATTTCTTAATACTTATTCGTTTTTGAAAGTATATGATGTCCGCTTGGGTTAGAAATGTGACATTGGGCCTAAACCAATATTGTCTAATTAAGAGGGCTTATTGGAATGTACAGCGTTTGCGTTGAGGAATTGATAATTTGTCTAGTTAGTTGTCGGGTAGGACAGAAACTGTAGAGATATGACGATGGTTGCCACATCCTTTAATCCATGACACATAAGTAGGCAGTGGGGAAATTATTCAAGAGAAGCTGAGGAACCCTCGACAAGACTGTTGTCAAACTATCATGTCTACCTTCGGTCTAATTTATTAACAGCAGGGCTATTGCGCTAGCAATCATAAGTATCACAATTCGAAATAGCCAATCAGGCCTATTGCTATAGCATAGGCGGCATCGATAGTCTTTAGCATTTCTTCAAAGCAATAGGAAATACTAAGAACAGCTTGTAGGCCTTCCAACCTTCTAACTACTAGACAAAACGCTCCTTCTAGCAATTTGGGTTCGCGTCCATCGCGTATGCTATTTTGATTTGGGCATTCGTAACTAATGACCGGCTACGTCGGGTTTGATGAAATCAATAATACCACTGAGGTCATATTGCTGCCATTACCTGTGTCTTACACATAAATTTCTAGAAGCCAGTATGCCCCTGACCCTTTCTCCTATATACACTTTACTTTACTAAGTCATGTATTTTTATACGTCGAAAAGCACTTGGATATCTCCCCCGACAGTTGATAACTACTGTTCTGACAAAAGCTTGTACTAGAGTAGCTGAATTATTGGTTACGTAGTACCTTAATATTACTGCACAGGATTGGTTTTATATTCCAAGAAAGGGGGCAATTATATCAAATCACACATTTTCCCGATTATTACGTACCAATATCTAGGAACTTGGCAATCGTACTGATAACGATCCTATCTGATAAATATTCTATCTTATGCAGTAAATAAACTATTTGATTGTCATTCTACCAAAAGGTCCGCCCCATAGAATGCCTGTATAAGGGCAAACGCCTGCATAACGGAAGAGCGGTCACCATACTCCATTCGAATATATGATTTTTCAAAATGAAATTCTGAAACGAGTTGGACATGTTGCGAACCGAATACCGCAAAAACATCCCGACACTCATACCCTGTGATGAAATTGGGCAAGCCAGGGCGATGTATTTGTATTCTCAAATGGCAGATCTGGTCACATAACAATACAACCAGAAGGTAAACAGAGCCATGCTCCAGTTTTCTTTGAACACTTCGAGCTGTTGGCTTCTACCGTTGCGATCTGGTCTTCACCTGCGTTTGGTGACCTTAATCTCCGATGCTCTTGCTCATATACCCTCTCTGGCCTTCTATATTCCTCTAGTGTCCTATGTCGATACAGCGACAACTCGTTGGGGTTTTCGACTGGTAATACAGGCGCTAATTCGCTGAGATGGCCCCAGCTGTCCGGAATGCTGTATTCTACCTGGTCATGGCTGTGTCTTGTTGGGACCCGGTGTGTATGCGCGATGGGCTGGTCGTTGACACTGCCATCATCAGACACATGATGTAGACATCGATTAGAGGAGGTAGTAGGTATATGGCTACTGATGCTTTTGGAGGCCATGTCTATAAGAGCTTGGCTTTTCAGATTGTACCTAAAGTACGCTTTGACAATTTGCAATTTTGTAAAGTTATTAATTATAAGATCTTATAGATGTTTGCACAATACTGAGCATATACTACCTTGATAAGTTACGACAATACTAACGCGGTTAGTCAAAGTCTAGCGGCTACACAACCCAATACGCCGATATCCTAGTGTTTGCATGACCGCATCGCTACCAAAAGTGTCTTGGGATTTTAGGCGACTCAGTGGTGTGTCGGAAATACCGGGGATATTTTTAAAGGTCAAATTGCATTTTTGCCCGCGACATCCCTATATCGGAAAGGCCCTTAGCCTTTCATTCTCAACATAGAATGTTTCCATATCATCTCTAACAAGCATTCATAGACTAAGGTTCATAATAAATTCACCTGTATCTATATTATTGCAGATAGCTTATGTTGGAAACTTGAAATGTACACAAAAATTTTGATAGCTGCGTAAAAGCTAGTGAATGTTTCAAACCACAACGCTTACTAGGCTTAGCTTAGCTTTTTGACAAACAAATATGATATCAACACACAACATAATAGCCAATTATTTAATCTTATTTACATCAAATTATTTGCCGCCGCTTGATATGTTGGGGGAGGGTCCATTACGAGGACGTCTAAAGATGCTTTCAGGTACTATGAGGGGCCATTCATGTTAGTTCCATTGATAGCAGTAAGACTAGTTTAAAGCATACCTGTATAGAGCTTTCCAAGCCATTAGATATACCGGCAATAACTTGAATTGCATGGTCAATTTTGAGCAGGCAGGAATTCGATGATGGCCGAGATTGAACAACAATAAATGTACCCCACGACCCCAGGTTCAGCTCAAAATGCTCTGATTTGATTGGCACCGCTCCATTAATAGTATTTGCATAGCGAATTTCTGTCATGTTTTGCCACATAGGTTGTAGTAGAGCAGACATAGTGGCCTGCATCTTAATTTCTACGCTCCGGACGTAGATATCGGCCCCTTGCATTAACTCTCGCGGGGTATGGAGTATCAATCTCACTGGCGTCCCCCGTCCACGTATTAGAACTGGTGGCTCTGGTAGGATTATCTCCATGTGTAAGGACGGAGAATATAAAGGCAGAGATTCGTCAAGGTTGAGCCCATTAAGGCCTCCTAAGGTGCGTTTGAAGCTTTGATTTAGCTTATCGGCGGGCAGTGCGACGGTACATGATGCTGCGAGGTTAACAATACTAGGGTTGCAGCTGAACGGAAGCTCCCGTTTGACCCTTTTACTTAGGGTTAACTTCCCGACCACACGTCGCTCCACGGTAGCAGATAATAAATAAGTCGATTTTATCTGGAGTTCCCCATCATTGACAGATATCGACGAGGGTAGCTGGCAGGCGTTATTACACGCACAATTGAGGCTAGTCGGAAACCTGAACTCCATGGGACACAAATAGACATAGCCGCTAGAATGGTCATTGGTAGTACCTGATTGCAAAATTTTGAGGTCTTCCGATTGTTCGAATAACTAAATTTAGTTAGCACCGGAGAGGATCGTTGTAATGATACGCCTACTATATGGCTATACTCAGTAGGACAACAAGTGTTGAGGCTAGGGGAGGATTTGACCGTCAGTCTACCTTTAAATCCAATGATTGTGAGCGAGCAATCCTATGAGCCCAATCTGCGATGCATTACTTACCCCAAAACGTTGCTGTTATCCGCGGTAGATGTTTAAATAAGCATCCCCGTATCTCTAATGTTCCTCGCAGTGGATCCCCTGGATGAAACGAGGGCGGACTGAATTCATGGTCTATTCGCAGTGCTAGCTTCATTGTTGCAGCAAACTAGAACGACCGAAATATTAAAGGTGATGATGCCTCTTGTGGGGTGAAAAACATGCTTTTTGTTTTTGTTTCCTCCCAGGCAATTGAAGTCATGGGGAGCGAACTTTACTCCTCTCTAAATATGGTAGTGTTGTTTACCTATGACTACAATTTTGCATTCGCAGCACCGGTGTCGGCTATACCGGATATACAGGCAGGTCTAAGCTTTTGCGTAGGCAGACAAGAAACGCGGCTCTTTCCGCCCGAGATAAATGCCTAGTAAAGACGTCATGACTCAATATATTTCGGTATGAGTTAGAACATTTGAACTCAATTTCACCATAATATGCCATTCGAACAACTCATTTTGGACTGGTGTCGCCTGGAATTATCAAAAAAAGCAGGCGCAGATATATTTTGTTGGTCTTAACTTAGGATGGCTGCAAGAGGAGTTGGTGGGGTGGTAGGGAAAATATAGTATATTGGAGGAAACTTGGTATTACATCTACTTGGGCAAAAACAGCGACGTCACTTGCAAAATTACCAAAAACCAATTCGAAGTTAACCATCCGGCTAATACGCAAAGGAGCTCAGAGTAAAAGGTAGTTGGTCCTGCGATTCGTCTGCTTCCACCAGAGAATGCCAATTGACTTTTGTCCGCCGTTAATACAATACCGCTACATATAATAGCAATATCGAGCAATGCATAAGCTAACACCGTTGACCTAATGCCTTTGTAACTTGTGGCCGTGGCTTGAAAGGTGAACAACATCTGGCGCCTAGCAAAGTGCCTTGTTGTACTTGTTTTCAGCCCCGATCAGCTAGGAAAGCTACAATTGTATAAGCGACTGGGCGAGAGCGAGTTCAAAGTTTTAACAAGTTTACATTTTCAGCTGAATGATTGTATGTTGGGTGTAACCCTTAGAAATAACGACAGCTGCCTCAATGGAATGTGAGACCTGCAATAAAGACGTCTTGAAGGGATAGCAAAGAACTCTCCTCAAGCATCCAGATCCAACTCAAAACCTTCTTCGCCCATTCATACAATGGCATCTACTGTATTTCTTGGCCTGTTTCTCAAGAGTCGCGGAGGAGCATTCAAGAAGTGTGGCTATGGAATTTCGTAAACTATTTTCAACATTCGAACGTATTTGTTAACCACTTTATATCATCTCGGCTGGCGTTTGGAGGAGATGGTAGTCTGATTGGTGTTGTATATTTTCGAAGTAACATCGGCAATTGAGGGGATACTAATTTCGCTCGTAAAGCGGGCGAATAAAGTGGAAGCAAGCTACTTCAAAAACTTTTGTTTAGCCTGACTGGTGAAGATATTTGATTAGGCCATAACTTGTTTAGTAGGAAGCGAGGCGATGGAGGAAAATGATACAGGCATAATAAAAGTATTGCAGCTAATCGTAAGCTCCTTCTGATCTCTCATACTTCTGAAAACGGATCGCGTGATCTGTCGGTCGGCGGAAAAGGTATAGACTCTAAACTGAGATTCAACTTCAATACTCGTGAGCGATTGAATAATTATCCATGATATCACAACATTACCAAAGCCTGGTTCGTTCACCAACACCAGCCTTCTTATTAGTATTTGTAGCGTATATCCACTGTGTCAAAATGAGGGGTCGCGGGCAGCCAGCGGGCAGTGATGTAGCAGCGATGACGTTGAAGCCCGAAAAGCCCAGCCACGCTTTCACAACAGCCTAGCCCCAATTGGCCATGTTTGCCGGTATTTCCGCTTGGGTGAAATCAACGTCAAGCGAATAAACTATCCATAGATCGGAAGCACATGATTAATATGATGGACGAACTACAACAAATGATTAAAATGCTCCGACAGATTTATCAGTTCTAGTTTGTTAATTCACTATTCAAGCAAGCGCCACACAGGTATGCACTTTGCGCATTGAGAATGAAAGTTTATGAAACTTAGCACACCAAATTTTGTTTGATCCGATATTTCCGTCGAGCAATAGCAAACGTCTCTGGAGGAATATCATCTACCTCAAAGGTGCTGTATCGAAAGAGAAGCAGGCAAGCCAGCAAACATGGATACCGAATACAAGCGTAAGCGGGTTGCTAAAGCCTGTCAGAGATGCAGGTCTATGAAGTCAAAGGTAAAGGGCTCGGGTGCAGCGGCCTATTGCTTCCATGACTAATAATTTGTAGTGCGACGGACAACGACCGGCATGCAGTAGATGTCGGGGTTACGGGTATACCTGCGCTTATCGGTTACAGCGCCCTCGACTGCGGGCTGGAACTGATGATCACTTCAATCATAGCATTTCCGAGAGATTACCAGACTTATGCGATGCACTACACCAACAAGAAAGATTACTGGACCATGTCATTTCTCTCCTTCCGTCTGGTCCGGAACAAGAAGCAGTCCTGCTGAAGAGTTCGAGTGTCAAATCGCAGATTGATAACGCCATCTCCAGCACGAAGGCCGAGGTTTTACCATATGCAGTGGCCAGCGAATCTCGTAGCAAATCTCCCTCTGGCTGTGTCGATCGGCCTCTGGGCTACTTGGGCGAGGTTAGTGACATTCGGTTTGTTAACCTTGTGAAAAGGTTTTTGCAAACCCAAGACGGGACAGCTATGATGCAAAAAGATTTCGAAAGCTATGACCAAGGAGAGAATCTAGTATCTTCTAACAAGGTCCCTTGTCCGACCATCTTGCTGCCTACCTTCGAGGAGGCTAAACATTATATTGATGCTTATTTTACAACAATTCATATTGCTTATCCCTTCATCCCTGAATTGCCTTTTATACGAGATTATAAGGCAATTAGAGAACATAATACTCCTAAGGCCCAGAGCTGTAATAACATCGAGACAGCGCTGTCATGTAAGTCATGTTTCTTAGATTTTTATCAGCCTTACACTAATATTATAGATACAATATGCGCTATTGGGGCTTATTACAGGACATTACCGGGGAAAGAAGAATCTGTCGATACCTTATATGAGAAATTGTACTTATATGCTTTAGCATTAGCGCCAGCTTCCAGCATGGAACGCTCACTTGCCCAGGTCTCACTCCTTTTAGCAAGATGTTTTTACCTCCTGGTTGTGTGCAGGACAGAAAGGTTAGTCCCATATACTAGCAGACTATTTAAAGATATATTAATAATTATTATAGCTGTTGGACAATACTTGGCCAAGCAGTTCGTGTAGCCCAAAGCATTGGACTGCATATAGAAAGCGAGGAGTTAGACTATATAAAACCCAGCCACTCCCCAGAGGTTGAAAAGCGACGCCGCGTGTGGTATTCCGTCTATGTATTGGATCGACTTCTTGCCCTACAGCTTGGTCGGCCTCCGGCCATCCATGATGATGATTTCAATGTTCCATTGCCCGCCCGAGCTAGTGATTCCGAGATTGATTGGACTGGCGAAGTGGTCAAAGAGAGAACTAGTAACAGTCCATCATCAGGAGACTACTTTCTTGCGGTAATTGCATTCTCAGGGATCGTTGGCCGAGTTCTCCGGAGCCTGTATTGCCCTAGGCGAAGCCATTTCGCCTCGGAAGACCTGCTTAGCACGAAAGACCTCGATCGACAGCTCATAGACTGGAAATTAGCCCTCCCGAGAGCCCTTCGTTTTGATTTAGGTCATACATTTGAGCAATTACATATCTTGAAGAGACAGGCGAGTTTTCTTTTTACCTCTTCGATATAACCCCAGACACTTTAGTCCCTATTATCTGACCATTGGTAGCGAAACATGTTGGCCATAAAGTTTCACCATCTTAGGACCCTCATCTACCGCCCGTATCTCTGCCATCCGCTTCTGATGCACCTTGGCGAACCCAATGCAACCATAAGCCAACTAGATTGGACACCGATACGCGCATACGAGAGAGCATGCATTTCGGAAGCACGAGAGACAGCACGGTTGCTGCATGGGATCTCCAGCAAAGAGGAGCTGGTTCATGGATTCCCGTGGTGGCAGATGATATCATGTTTAGTATGCGCCAGCTCTATCTTGCTTGTATCTAGCATGTTTGCAGAGTCAACGCTTGAATTGTCTTCTGAGTTTAATACCGCTGGGTTGTCTGATGATGCAGAAACATGCCTTAAAGTTTTTGATGCCCTTAGTATAAACTCACCAGGGGCGAGAATCGCTCGAGATATGATGAAAGCTTTGAAGGATTGCGGCGTGAAGTGGAGTAAGTAAAGCACCTCTTTAACTCAAATATGCATGCTAACTACCTATGTGCAGAAGACGCTAGTGGTAGCACCCCCAGAAGTATTCAAGAGGGTATTAAAGCTTTTGATAATTCTCCTAGCTTTCAGAACCAGTTGCCTCATCTAAATACAATGACAACTTCACTATATACCGGCGATTACAGACAGCATTTGCCTATATCTGAGTCTCTGATGCCAACAAACAGCTGCTGGCCAGCGGAAATTGTTGACTCGATGGCGTGGTCGGCGCAGTTTTTTGACTTTGGTCACGGAAGGTCAAGCTATACAGAAGACTCAGGGCAAGTACAGCATGAAGACAATGAAAGCTTCTAATAATAGTAATATAAAGTTCTTACTATATTAATTATACTAAAAGGTATATAACTAAGCTTAATATTATAACGTCATATCTAATCTTCCTCCTGGGATAGAAAGATATTGGCCTTGTATAACAGAATCTTAACTGAATAACCAGATAGGTTAGAACACATATAAAAACACCTAGTTTATCCTATTAACCCGCTGCAAGTCTTACTACAGCTTCATGCGGAATGATATGCTAGGAATTCAGAGCTGCCGTCAAATCAAATAATTTATCAAATCTATCAATCAAATCAATCAAATCGGATTCATTTTTCTTATTAAACAATCAAATTCAACAGCCTGATTATTTGATAGATTTGATCTATATCAAATATAGGGTACTCTAGATAAAATAAGTGTAGGATAAAGTGTCTTATCATATCGATAAGATAAGATTAGATTAGATAATCAGTGAAATAAAACAGGGAGGAAACACGGGGGAAAGGTAGCAAAAAAGCGAAAAAAAATCCTATCAAATGTATCAAATATTTGACAAATTTATCAAACAATCAAATCTGGGTACCAGATTTGATTTGTTTGATTTGACGGCAGCGCTGGTGGCCCGAATAATTTTTCTAGGCCCAGCTACAGACTTAGAAATTTATATAGTCCCAGCTTGCGAGGTATCCTTGGATTAAAGAAGATCTGTTATTTCAAAAACTACCTATTAATTAGCTATAAGATATTAAAACTAGTACAGGTTATCTAGCCTATTATTTTCATTATCAGGAGTATCCAGGTCTAGGCCATCTCATTAATTAAACGCTCTCTTAAAGCTGTTAAAGTTTAGGTTTCCGCTAAGCCATATTATAATATTTGCACTGTCTTCGTCTAGCATATTTACAAAGCCCTGGGGTGTGCGAAAGACTGTGCTCATATCTAGGTTCAGGGTGTAACGTCCCGGTCTATACTATCGTGCGTAAGTACAGGGTAAGTTCCCAATTTATAAACCAAGAGCTAGTTTATATTAGCAGAGAGATGCAAGGGATCTTATAAGTAATATAATCACATAGCTAACAAGGTTATAAATAACTAATCTAATTATTATTTAAAAGTGCTATATTAATGACTAACTATTTAAGTTTTATTTAATAAGTGTAATAAATAGTTCTTATATAGTAAATTATTTTAAGTAGCTTATAATTTAAATTATAATTCTTTAAAGTGGCTTACTTTAGTATTTACAATTTATTATAAGTGGCTTATAATATAAAATGTAATTTTATTTTAATTAGTTTATTAGCCCAGGGTATTTTTATAAGTATATATCTTATAATTATTAGTTTATAATATAATACCCCCTTTTCATTAATTTTATCCTTAAGGTTATATATATATTAGCTTGTAGTTTATAAGTATATTATTTTACTCTTATCCTGTGTTTTTTAATTTAATTTTTTAAATAATATTATAATAACTAATAAAGTATTTAAGCTTATTTCTTATAAAACTTATAAGTGTAATTTTCTTATATTATATATTCTTTTTTATAGTTTTAATTTAAATATATTATATACTTATTATTTTTAAAAAAAGGTTCCTTGTTAAATAATAAAAGATTTTTCTTATTATTATAAATATATTAAGCGTGGCTGTTCCTGTGATAGTGTTTTAGTAGCTTTTTTTTATAAGTGAATTTTTTAATTCCTGTGTAATATTAAAAAGCTAATATATTTATAGTAACAAGGATATTAAATTAATAAAAAAGATTAAAAGCAGAGGAAAAGGCTGTAAGCAAAGCCTTAGAGTTTTTTTAATCCTAGTTAATTAAATTATAAATTAAATTATTTAAAGTTATAAATTAGTTATTTTAAATTTATTATATTAAAAGTAAAATAAAAAAGTATAGTAATAAATTAATATATTAAGGAATACAGGAATTAAATAAAAAAAATAAGATAGTAAATAATTTTTAATATATAAGAGTTTTTAATAATATTAATTAGTCCTCTTTTAATATTAATTTAAATTTTAAAAATTTTAATTTATCAATTTAAGAGTTTAAAGAAATTTTTTTATTAGTTTTTAAAAGTTAAAATATTTTTTTAATTTTTATAAATTTTTTAGTTTAAAATATTCTTTTTATTTAATAAAGTATTTAATTTTATTTTTTTTATAATTTTAATATATAATAAGTATATTTTTAATTTTATATTTTTTTTTTTAATTTTTAATAATAATTTTATTTAAAATAAGTTTTTTAATATTTTTATTTACTTATACTTTTTCTAGCTATAATATATAAAAAACTAGATTTTAAAAGTTTATAATATTTAGCAAAGCTAGTTTATAATTAACTTATTTAATTTATTTAAAATTTTTATAAAGCTTTATTTTTTTAATATTAAGTTTATTACTTAGCTTATTTATTTTAATATTTAGCAGTTTATAGCCTTGTAAGTATTATAACAGGTAAATTATATTTTTTTTTTAAAAAATTAATTCTGTAATTTTATTTTAATTTATATATTTTTTTATTTTTTTATAAATAAATTTAAATTATATACATATTTTTTAATATAAATTAATTATTAGTTTTATTTAAAGTTATACTTTTTTTATATTAAGTTTATTTTATAATAATTTATATACTTCTAGTATAAATTTATAAAAGCTATAAAAAAATATAAGCCCTGTAAATTTTAATAATATATTATTATAATATAATTATATTACTAGTAACTTTTTTACTTAATTATTTTATATAAAGTTAATATAATATTATAAGTAAATTTTAATAATTTAATTAATATATTTTATTTATTTATTTATTTAAAAATAATAAGTAATATTAAGTTTATAATTTATTTTTAATTTAATTATAAGTTTTTATTAAAATTTAAAAGTAAATATTTTTCTTTTATTTAATATTATTTTTTTTAATAATTTATAATTTATAATAATTATTTTAATACTAGTAGTAATTATAGTTTTTCATATAATTTATATTTTTTATTTTTTATTTATTAATATATATAATAATATAATATTATATATTATATATATAACTTAAATTTATTAATTTTATAATTTATTAAAACTTATTAAAGTTTTTTTTATATATTTTTATATTTATAAAGTAAATATTTATAAATATATTTAATTATTTTTTTTTATAGTTTTTTAAATATTTAAATTTTATTATTTTTTTTAAAGCATTTTAACTTTATAATAATATTTTTTAAATATTTTTTATTTAAATATATTTTTATATATTTCTTAATTTTTTTAAATATTAAATTATTTTTTAAAATTTTAAATATTTTATTAATATAAACTTATTTAATATTTTTATTTTTATTATATTAAAATACTTATATTATAAACTTAAGTATTTTTTACTTATAATTTATTTTTTTATTTAATATATTAGCTTATTTATTTTTTATTTTTTTATAGTAAATAAGTTTATAATTAAATTATAATAAGAATTTAAAATATTTAATTTATTAATTAAAAAGCTTTTTAATAATAGTAAAATATAAAATATTTTTATAATTAATATAAATTATAATCTTATATTTACTTTTATAATAATAATATTTTTATTTTTTAAATACTTATAATATTATATATATTTTTTTATTATATATTAAGTATTATAATACTAGTTTATTAAGTTTATATAAGAAAAAAGTAATAGGTTTAAGTTTATTATTATTATTACTAGGTTAATTTAAAACTTTACTAATTATAAAGTTTAATATATTAGTTTTAATTATAATAAGCTTTTTTAAATTAAATATAACAAGAACTGGTTTTAAAATTATAACTTACTTAAGTTTTTTAAAAGCTTTTTTTTATTTTTTACCCTAGTTAAAAAACTAGTCCTTTTTTATTATATTAGTTAAAAGAATAACTTTAAATAAAAAGTTTTTAATAAATTTTTTATAATAATTTACAAGTTTAAAAAATACCTGTAGTTTTTTAAATATAATTAAAGTTAGTTATTTTTTAATTATTTTAATTTTATTTAAATTTATATAAATTTTTTTAAAAGTAATAATATATTTAAGAAAATTAATTTTTTATAAATAAAATATATATTTCTTAAGGTTTATAAGAAATTTATTTTTTTTAAATTTTTATAATATAAAATAAATATATTTTTTATATTTTTTAAGAGTGTTTAAGAAGATAAGAATATTATTAATATATATTATTATAAAGTTTAAATATAATTTAAGTATATAATTTATTTATTTTTAAAAGAATATAAGAGTGTTTATAAGGCTTTGTAATATAATAATATATTTATATAAGCTATATCTTATAATAAAAGTTATTATTTGTTTATATTTTTTTTTCATTTTAGTAAGCTTATAAGCTCTTGTAAAATTAAAAGTTATAAATTATTTTTTCTTATATAATTAGTTTTTAATTTATAAAATTAAAAGTAATAAGGTTTTATTTTTAATAATTATTTTATTTAATTTTTTATTATTAATAATTAGCTAAAGTTTATTATTTTTTTTAAAATAAAAATAATAAAATATTTAATTAGTAATTTTAAAATTTAAATATATTTTTTTTTAAATTATATTTTAATTTATTTTTTAAATATTTTAAGTTTTATTTTATTAAAGTTATAAATTTTATAATATTTTAAAGATATTTTATTTTTTAATATAATTTTATAATTTTATTTTAAATATAATAGTAGTTTTTTATTAAATTTATTTTTATAAAAGTTATATTTATAATATTATTTTAAGACTTTTATTATAAAATCTTTTAAATACTTAACTTTTTAAAATTCTTTATTTAGTATTATTAATTCTTTTTATAAAATTATAATATGTTTTTGTATTTATTATTTTAAAATCCTTTTTCTTGTTTTAATATATTAAGGTAGTATATTAGTAGGTAGTAAGAAAATCTTAGGTTTTTAGTTTTTTAATTTTTTTTTTCTAGATTTTTATTATATTACTAACAAATTTAATTAATTTTTTAATTTATATTAGGTTTATATTTATATAACTAGAGTATATTTAAAATAAGATTATATTTTAAGATATTAGTTATATTATATATAGTTTTTATAATATATTTTTTAAAATTTATTAATAAGTAATTAATTTATTATTTAATTTATTTATTATTATATTAAAAGTTTTAGCTTTTAATATATTAAAGTTAATATAATTTTTTTTTTTATATATTAGTAACTGTAAGTATATTATAGTTATAGTAAATATATAATTATATTTTAATTTATTATTTATTAAGACTATAAGTAAATTCCTGTTTAATAACACTTTATAAGACAGTTTTTTAAATATTCTTTTATTATTATTATTACTATTATATTCCTTTTCTTTTTTTTTTTTTTAAAAAAATATTATATATTTTAAATCCTCTTGTTACTCTTTTATAATAAATTATTATAGTTTTTTAAATAATACTAGTATTTAATCTTATATTTTATATATTAAGTGTAATTTTTATTTAAATAATTTTAAAACTGTTTTTAGTTATAATTTAATATAATTTTTTTATTATATTTTTTTTACTATTTTATAGCTTTAAAAAATTAATAATATTTATAAAAAGCTAATTTATATTTATAAATACTTTTTTTATTATAGGTGTATTTAGCTAGTTTTAATATAATAATTTTAAAGAATTAATATTTTTAAATTAATTTTTATTTAAAGAATTAAAGTAATAAATTAAGAGTTATTATTATATAAAGTAAAATTTTAACAGGGAAAATATTTACTTTTTATTTATTATTAAAATATTTTATATATTTATATATTATATAATTTATTTAATTAATTTTATAATATATAAAATAAGCAGGGTTAATATACTTATAATTTTTTATATAAATATAATAATTAAAGTTTTATTATAAAACTTTATTAAAAGTTACAATATAAATAATATATTATATTTTAAGCTTTTATTACTTTTTTTTATTTAATTAGTTATATAAAAAAAATAAAATATTATAATTTATAAGTTTTTTTATTTTTATAATATTATAATAAAATTTATTAAGTTTTTTTATTTTAAAAGTATATTTTTATATATTTTTTAAATATTTTTATTTTTTTTATTATAATATTTATAATTATATTATTTATTATTTTTATTTTTTTTAATTATTTTTTTTATTACTTATATAAATTATTAAAAATTATTTTAAAAAACTAGTTATTAATTAAATATTTTAATTTCTTTTTCTTATAAAATTTTAAAATTATTTAAAAAATTAAGTTTAAATTAATAAAATTTATAATTATTATTATTTTTAAGTAAATATAAATATTTTATAAAATAAATATTTTTATTATTTTTTTTATAATATAATTATTTTTAAATTTAAGAATTTTTTTTTTTTTAATAACTTGTAATTATATATTATATAATTAAATTTTTTATAATTATAATATTTAAAAAAATTTTTTTTATTATTTCTTTTTTATATTATATTAATATTTATAAGTTTTAAAGTATTATTATTATTTTTAATAATTAGTTTTTATTATTTTTTACTTTAATTTAAATATTTTTAATTAAAATTATTTTAATTTCTTATATTAAATTTATAAAAAAAATTATTAACTATTATATATTTTTTTATAAATAAAATTAAATTATATTAAATTTAATTAATATTATAAACTTTTTCTTTAATATTTTTATTAAGTTTATTATAAAATTATTTAATAAAAGTAAATTATTTTTAAGTAATTTTAAAAATAAAATCTTTAAATTTTATAATATAATTAAAATATTTTCTTTTTTAATAAATTTCTAAAAGTTTATTTTTAATTATTTTAAGTTTTTTAATATTTTTAAAAGCTTTTATAAGCTTGTTTTTAAACTTTTTAAAACTATTAAAAACGTTTTTAATAGAATTAAATAATAGTTTATTAAGATTATTAAAGTATATATTTTATATAAAATAAAATTATTTTAAAATAATTCTTTTAAAATAAAAAAATTATAAAAGAAACTTTTTTAATTTTTATATTAAAAATATTTTTAAAATTTTTAAAATAAGCTTTAAATTAAATTTAAAAAATATAAAATTTATTAATTTTACTATTAAATATAAAAGGTAATTATTATTTAATAAGTATTTTTATATTTTTTTAAATTAGCTTATTTTATTTATTATTATTAGCTTTTTAAATAAGAATTATATTAAAATTATATATATTTTATATAAAAGTTTAAACTTATTTTTTAATTATATTAGTTTAATTAAAAGCTTTTTTTATAATAATATTATTATTTTTATTTTAAGTAAAGATTAAAGTAAAAATAAGAGTGACTTTAAAAGTTAAGTTAGCAGAAGTGCTAGTTTATAAAGTTACTTTAAGTATAGTAATTTAATTACTTAAAAGATCCAAGGTATCTTTCTAAATAAGAGTTATTAACATATAATATCTTAATTTATATTATTATATATAAGTACAGGGTAAATTCCTAATTTATAAACCAAAAGCTAGTTTATATTAATAGAGAAATACAAGGGATTTTATAAGTAATATAATTACATAGCTAATAAGATTATAAATAATTAATTTAATTATTATTTTAAAGTATTATATTAATAACTAATTATTTAAGTTTTATTTAATAAGTATAATAAATAGTTTTTATATAATGAGTTATTTTAAATAGCTTATAATCCAAATTATAATCCTCTAGGGTAACTTACTCTAGTATTTATAATCTATTATAAGTAGCTTATAACACGAAGCGTGATCTTATTTTAATTAGTTTATTAGCCCAGGGTATTTCCATAGGTACGTATCTTATAGTTATTAGTTTGTAACACAGGGACTCAAAGGAGGGGTGAGATAATTTCTTAATATTAAGACCAAATTTCTATAGCTTTAAAAAGCTACCATATCTTAGCTACCCTATTCCAAGGACTATTAATCGGCGCTCTGATAGTACTAGAATCAAGTCCGGCTAGCGTAATAGCACTACAAATAGCCTTATCTACATTTAAAAAATTAATATACTCAAGGCATAGTTTATTAATCAGATATATCAGTATTAAAATTTAACTCAAAACTTTAACCTGCTTACTAGTTAATTAATATTATAATATTTATACTTTATAATAATTTATTTAAATAATAAACCCTTAGTTTAGTTAAGTTAGCTATTAAATTATTTTTAATAATATTTACAATTAATTACAACTCCCTGACATTATTAACTTACTATATTATAAAGTGCAATAGGATAAAGTATATTATATTAAAAGTTAAATTAATAACAAGTAATATTTAATATAAAAATAGCTGTAATAACCTAGTTACTAGGCTCTTAAAATAAGTTAATAGCTTAAAGGATTCTTAAAAGATAAACCTAGTTTTATAATTTATATTAATAAATAAGCTAGGGGATTTATAAGTAATAGTAATATTTTATAATATTATTAGTAAGTAAGACTTAGTAAATAATATTTTAATTTTAATTTTATATTAATAACTAGTTATTTAAGTTATTTAAATAAATATAAAAAAGTAAACTTATATATTTAATTAAATATTTTAAATTATAATAAAAAACTTGTTTTTTTTATTTTTTTATTTTTTAAATTATTTAAAAAAAATTAGTTTTTTTAATTTTTTTATTATAAAAATAATTATAATATTTTAATTAATTAAATAATTTATAATTAATTTAATATATTTTATCTTATAAGCTTATTATTATAATTATAAAATTTAAATTATAATATAATATTTTTTTTTTATTTATTATTATAATATATAAATATTTATATTTTATTTTTTTAATAAGTATTTTTTTTTTTATATTTTTTTATTTTTTTTTATTTATTATATTTAATTATAAATATAAAAAAATAATAAAAATATTTTTAAATAAAAAAAAATATAAAAGTTTTATTAATATTATATTAAAAAATTTTATTTTTATAATAAAATTTTATATTTATTATAAATTTTAAAATATAAATATATTATTTTTAAAAAAAAATTTTATTATTATTTGTATTATATAAAAAATTAAAAGTTTTATTATAAAATTTTTAAATTTATATTTTAATAAATATATAAAGTTACTAGTTATTATTTTAAATTAAAATAAAATTTAAAAATATTTAAAAAAATAAAAAAAAAATTAATTTATTATAAGTATAAAAGTTAAATATTTTTATATTTAAAAATAAAAATAATTTAAAAAAATAAAATATATTATTATATATAATACTAATAATTTAAAAAAATTAAAATATATTAAAATAATAAAATATATAATTATAAAAGTTATAAAAGCTACTTATTAAATAATTATAATATAAGTAATAACAGGTTTTTTTTAAAATTAAGCTTGTTTTTTTAATATAAATAAATTTTTTAAAAATTTTTAAAATAAATTTATTATTTTTATTATAATTTTAAAATTTTAATAAAGTTTTTTTATAAAAATTATTATATTTATAAAATTTTTAATAAATTTTTAAACTTTTTTTTTAATTTTTCTTTATTATATTTTAAAATATTATTAATTATTTTTTTTAATTTTTATAATATTAATATTTTTAATTTTATATATATATATATTTTTTTTTATAATAATTTTATTTTTAATAATACTTTTAATATTTTTATTAATTTATATTTTTTTTAATAATAATATATATAATATTAAATATATAAATCTTTTTTTTTATTATTATTTTAAAAGCTTAAATTTATAATTAATTTTTTTAATTTTTTTTAAAATTTTATAAAATTTAAATTTTTTAAAATTTAATTTATTATTTAACTTATTTATTTTAATATTGATTTACTTATTATTTTATATATAATAAAATAATTAAATTAAAAACTTTTTTTATAAAATTTATTTTTTAAACTTATATTTATTTATATATTTTATTATTTTTTAATAAATAAATTTAAATTATTCTTATAATTTATTATATAATTTAATTATATTTTTTATTTTAATTATAATTTTTTTAATATTCTTTTTTATTTAAATATTATATAAATATTAAATTTAAATTTATAATTT
>NW_028145163.1:0-32959 GCF_050947405.1 Trichoderma evansii
AATTAATTATATTTTAAAAATATTTATAAATAATTTTATAATTATATATTTAAATAATATTTTTATTTTTTTTAAAACTTTTAAAAAATATTAAATATATATTTATAAAATATTATAAATATTAAAAAATATAAACCTTTTAATAAAATTAAATAAATATAATTTTTATATATAAAAAATTAAATTTTTTAAATATTTAATATTATTAAAATAAGTTTATATAAACCTAGAAAAACTTATTATAATTTAAAATTAAACATTATTAAAAATAAGAAAAAAAATATAAAACTTTTTAAATTTAATAAATTATTATTAAAGGTTTATTAAGAATTATAATAAAATTACTAAACTACTTATTAATACTATTTACTTTAAAAAAAATAAAAAAAATAAAAAAAAACTTAAAAATAAAATATTTATATATAAAAAAAAAAATAAAAAAAATATTTTAAAAATTTAAAAATACTCTCTTTAATAAACTTATACTTATTATATATAATTTTAATAAATTACTAGAAATTAAAATAAATATTTTAAAATTTATAATAAAAAAAATATTAATATAATAAAATAATTAAAAAAGACTTTATTTAATAGCTTTTTTTTTTAAAAAAAACTATAAAAAATAAAATTAAATTATTATATTTATAATAAGGAATTTATAATAATTATTAAAATATTTAAAAAATAATATTATTATTATTTAAAAAATATTTATAAAATTAAAATTTATATTAACTATTATAATATTATATATTTTATTATAATTTAAAAACTTTTTTTATAATAAATTAAATATTTTAAATACCTGTTAAATTATAAATATAAGCTTATATATTATAAAAATATTAAAAATAAAAAAATAAATATTTTAAGTTAAAAGAAAAAATATTTTAAATAAAAATTAAAAATAAAAGCTTAAATTTTATATAAAAATTATAAAAAAAATTATAAATAAATATAAATTAATATCTTATTTATAATTAAAAAATATAACCTTATTTTTAATAAAATAAAAAATTTAATAAAAAATTTAATATTAAAATAACTTTTAAAATATATATATTTTAATAAAAAAATATTAAAATAAAATAATAATAAAATTTAAATACTAGAAAAATTATAAATTAAAACACTTAAAAATATATATTAAAATATAATTACTATTATATATTAAAAAATTAATATAACTTATTAATATTACTATTAATATTACTAATTTATAAAAATAAAAAATAAAATTACTAGTATAATATTAAAATATAATATATATTAAAAAATAAAAAACTTTAAATATAAATTATATAATAAATTATAATTATTACTTATATTATAATAATTATAAAAATTAATCTTATTTAATTTTATTATTAAATTATTATAATTTAAAAAACTAGTAATATAAATAATATATAATAATATATTTATTAATATTAATAAATTTATTAAATTTATATATTTTTTATTTTTTAAAAAAACAAATAATATAAAAAACTTAAATTATATAATAATAAAATTTATTATATATAATTATAAACTATTAAAAAAAATAATCTTTAATAAAAAAAATATATTTATATTTAAATTTTAAAAAATATTTATTACTAGATTTAAAATAAATTATAAAACTAGCACAGCTTATTACTTATAAATTAATAAATAAATAAAATAAATTAATTAAATTATTAAAATATAATTATATTATTATATTAATTTTAAATAAAATAATTAAATAAAATTTTTTTTTAATAATATAATTATTATATAATAATATAAAATTAAAATTTATAAGTAAATTATTATTTTTCTTTAATTATAAATTTAAATTTAAAACTTATAAATTATTTAAGTAAAAAAAAAAAATTAAAAAAGCTATTATTAAAATTAAAAATATAATTAAATTATATAATAAATTAAAAATATAATTTAAATTTATATATTAAAAAATAATTAAATATATAAATTAATATAAGCTTAAAAAATTAAACTTTTAAAAAAAAATATAATTTAATTATTATAATATATATATAATAATAAATAAGTAAATATTAAAATAAATAAATTAAAAAATAAATTAAATTTTAAAAAACTTAACTTTTATAAAATTTTAAAAAAAATTAAAAAAATAAATTATAAGTTTAAATTTTTAAAAAAATAAAAAAAATAAAAAAAACTTATATATTTAATTTTTTATATATTATTATTAAAAAAATATTAATTAATAAAAATATTAAAAAAATTATTTAAAATAAAATTATTATTAAAAAAAAAATATAAAATTAAAAATATTAATATTATAAAAATTAAAAAAAATAATAAATAATATTAAAAAATATAATAAAAAAAAATAAAATAAAAAAAATATAAAAACTTATTAAAAATTTTATAAATATAATAATTTTTATAAAAATATTTTATTAAAATTTAAAAAATTTTTTAATAAAAATAAATTTATTTTTAAATTTTTTAATAAATTTATTTATTTTAAAAAAACAGGGTTAGCTTTAAAAAAACTTATATTAAATTATAATATTTTAACTTAAAAAACAGCAGTTTTTTATATTTTATATATTTTTTTTTTAATATGCTTTAACTTTTTTAAATTTTTAATTTTACACTTAATTTTTTTTTTATTTTTATAAATTACTTTTTCTTTTAAATATAAAAATATTTTATATATATACTTACTTTAAATTATACTTTTTTAATTTATTTTAATTTAAAATTAAAATTAACTTTTTTATTTATTATTTTTTTAAATTAAATAATTAATAAATTAAAAATTTTATAATTTATTTATTAAAAGTAAATATATTAAAAATAATATAAAAAATTTAATTTAAATATAAAATACTTATAATTATATTTTTTATAATAAAAATATAATTTTATAATTAATAATATAAGTAATATAAAATACTTTAATATATTATATTATAAAATTTAAAAAAACTTAAAATACTTATATTTATTACTAGTTATTATATTAGCTTAATAAAATTATAAAAAAAAAAAATTACTTATATAAATAATAAAAGATATAAGTTATAAAAAGTAAAATTTTAAAAGTAAAACTAATAAAAAAGAAATATTATATTATAACTTAACTTTTATAATTATAATAATAGGCTTACAGGGTAAGTAAAAACAGATTAAAATAAAATAATTTTACTAATTATATATTACTTAATAAACTTATGTTACGACCCGACTCTTATGGTCGCAACAACGGGCCTACAGGGTAGGCCATCCCGGATTAACTATGGACCAACTAACCAATCACAGGCGTTGGCCAATACTAGAAAAGAAAGCTAGGAAAGCTAGCTTTCCTTATAATCTAGGAAAGCTTAGAAAAATAGCTTTTTATAATAATCCAAGATATTTAACTGGATATATAAGTTTAATTTTTTACACTCATTTAAATAACTTAAATAGCTAGTTATTAACATATTAATTATAATATAATTAAAGTGTAACTTACTAAATCTTATTAACCTTAGTAGTAACTAATTATTATCTCTTATTACTATTACCCATAAATCCCCTAACTTATCCGCTAATATAAACCTAGACCTCAGGTTTATCCCTTAAGAATCCTTTTATATTACTAACCTTATTTAAGAATCTAGTAACCAGGTTATTACATGTTAATAACTCTTATTTAGATGGTTACTAGACTTACAGGTAATATTAAAAAGTATATTTAACTACGGGATAAATAATAGTATTAATAAAAAACTTATAGGACTATTATAAGTAAAAGCTAATGCTATAACCTGACTAGTAAACATGGAAAAATTAGTACAGCAAATAGAAATCTAATATACCGCGGACTAGTAAGCTATTAGTAACCTGTAATAATAACAAGGCGCGGCTCAAATTACTATTACCTAGCAAGCCTAAATAATTACAAACCTCCAAGGGCAGCTCCAGGGGATACAGGGTAATATAACAGTGCCTGCACTAGCAGTAACCACCACTACTTTAACTATTAATGTCACCTTACGATAACAAGACCTAGGAGAAGTATTTAAGCTAGAAATACCTGTATTATTTAATAAAAATTTAAAAAAAATTTAAGCTTATTTTACAGATATAAGAAATTACTTTAGCTATTTTAAAACTATTATAAATACAAATAAATTAAAAGTATATGTAGCTGGAGGAAGACTTATTAATACTATAAAAAGCTAGTATAAACTGTACTTACAGGACTTAAAAAATAATAATATATTAATATAAAAAAAAAAAACAGTAACTTTTTTTATAAAATATATTAAATTTAAAGATTAGTTAAAAGCCTTATTTAGAAAAGAGGATAAAAAATAAGAAGTTAAAATAGTATTTTTTAATATTAGACAAGGAGAAAAATTATATTTTAAATATACAGCTAAATTTATATGCTTAAGTGCTAAAACAGATTATAATAATATAACTAAGCGTATACTATACTACACTAGCTTAAAACCTGAAATTAAAAATACCCTGTTATTAAAAAATCCCCTGGAAATATTTAAAAACCTGTAAAAGAAATTTATCAGGATTAATAAATAATAATATAAATAATAACAAGAATAGAAGGCTAAAAAAATAGGAAATCAGATAAAAATACACTTATAAGCTAATAATAGTAAAAAGTGTAAATATATTACTAATAGTAATGACAATAGACCAGGAAAAATAAACCTAGATTTTATTAATTATAAAAATAAGAATATTAAAGGGAAACCTAAGAAGAAGTTCAATAGTAAATATTACTACTATAACAAGCTAAGTTATAAAAAAAAAGACTGTTATACTAAAAAGAATAAAAGAGGAAAGACTACTCTTAAATAATCTACTTAATTAAAAAAAGCTTAAGTTAATACTATATGTGAGAACACCCATATAAATTTAAGCTGGACAGCCTGCTATAATAATAATTATACTATTTACAAAAGCAGCAAGGAAAAATCAGGTTACTACCCTAAGAAACCCCGAACAATTAAAACGCTTAAAAAAGCAAAGGTTAATATAATAAGATTCCAAGAAGAATCCTATAACTATTATATCCCTAATAACTATTATAAGTACAGTATCTGCAACTTAAAAAATATAAAATATAAATGCCTAGGATATTTAGAATATGGATTAATAGATTTAAAATATAAATATAAAGCTAAATAGCAATATAATATAAATACAATAGCAGAACTTTTTAAAGAAAAAAAAGTAAAAGTTAAAGCTTACTTTAAATTACTTAAATATCTAGAATATAAAGAAATAGAACTTAACCTAGATTATAAATTAAAATAGTAAATAAACAGGTTAGTTTTAAAGGAACTAGCTAATAAAAAAACTAACGAGTACTAGGAAATATTAAAATACCTATTATATAATTTTATAAACATATACTATAACTGCCCAGGATACACTTACTGCAAATGTAAAATTCATGATTATAATTATAAAATTAAAGTAAAAAAGGAAGGAATCCCTAGAACTTTTAGCCCTGAGGTAAAATAAAGATATATTATAAAAGAATAATTCCTTGCTAAATAATACCTAAGGAAGGTAATGGAAATATTTAATAATAACATTAATAACTGTAAAAGCTTTAGCTTAAGTTTAATTAAAGAATTCTAATATAAATACTATAAAAATAATAATATATAATACACTTGCCTAAATTATAATTATAATTATATAATATATTACTACTGTCTTTATTTCTTAAATAACCTAGAATATAAATATAAGGGATATTATTATTATAGCTTTAAATAATAAATTTATAACTACTTCCAGGAAAATATAAAATAATAAAATATATTAAATTATTACCCTTGTAATAACAGGATAATAAAATAAGAATTTTAAATTAAACCTTATAATACTTATAACGCCCTTAAAACATTTAAGAAAATAATAAGTGTAATTTATAAAAGCTAAGATAATTCTAGAATATATAAATATAAGTTCTATAAAAAAAAATATATAATACACTTATATAAAAACTAAGACTACTAGTTAATATAATATAAATATTACCTCTACAGATTATATAAAGTATACTATAGATATACAGGATATAGTTTCTGCAGATTTTATAACCTGGAATATAACTATATTAAGGAAATATAAAGAAAAACATATATAATACGTCTTAAACAGTAACCCGCACAAAATATTAATCTTAATAAAACACAGGAAAAAACTATAATAAAATAAATTCTGCAAGGAATTCTAATTAATAAAATTACTAACTGCCTTAATAATAACTGCGGAAAAGAAAACTAGGACAAATATAATAAAATATACTGTTAAACACACGTCTTTAATAAACTTAAAAAATAACACAAGATAATGCAATTACAACCTTGTAAAAAAAAAATAATAAAGCATTATAATAAGTAATACTTCCTAGATTATAAACTATATTATTACTAAATCCACAGGGGAAAAAAAAACTAATTCTACTAAATTATTACCAGATTAACCTAACAGGGTTATAATTTTAATACTTATATAAGCAAGAAATCAGGAAACATAGCTTTAATTAAAGCCTACTATTAAATAATTTAAAACTAAAATTAACACCTAAAATATAAATAATATATAAAATACTAAAGAAAATTATAGTAAGAAAGCTACTTAGATAAAATTACTATTAATATAATTTAAATAATAAGAAGTAAAAAGCTTTTTTTTACAGGATAATTATATAATAGACTAATTAAAATTTATATAAACAGCAGTGCAGATTATAACCTTATTACTAATAGCCTAGTAATTAAACTCTAGTTACTATACTTTACTAAAATAAACCTAATACTTATTTCTAGTATTATTAACCTAGACACTGAAATTAAAATTAATATAAAAACTAATTACTTTCTTATACTTATTATTAAATATATTAAGAATATTAAACTTAATATTATAATATTTAATAACTATAATATTATATTTAAAAACTATTAGCTTTATTAAAGTAACTTATTAATTAACTAGAGGATAAAATAAATAAAATAAAAAGATAAAATCTTATTAAAATTATAATTATATTTTAAAAAAGGTAAAAAAAATAAAGCTGTGCCTTCAGGCCTGAAAATTTTTATATAAAATAAAAAAAAAAAAACAGAATTTAAAAAAAAAGTTAAATTTAACCTAGAAAAATCACTTATACTACTGTAATATAATTACAAGTAAACTAAATTAAAAAAAGTATATATTAATAAAGTTATTATATAAGTAAAAAATAAATTATAAGCCTTAAATAAAATATTATTAAAAATAAAGAAAAAAAAAAAAGCAAGAGAATTAAATAAAACTCTGCTTAAGATATTAAAATAATATAAAAAATATTAAAAATTATTTAATTTAATATTAAAAATAATATAACTGCTTTACTTATAATAAAATTACTATATTAATCTTATAAATAGAAAAATAATAAAGTTTTTTCTAATTTATAATTTTAATAAAATAAAACTTAAAACTTTAAAAAAATAAATATAAAAATAATTAAAAAAAAAATATATTAAACTATTCACTTTACAAGTTAAATACCCTGTTATATTTATATTAAAGAAAAATAAGAAGTTATAACTAGTTATTAATTATTAGTAATTAAATAAGATTACTATTAAAAATTAAACCTTATTACTATTTATTATAAAAATTTAAAACTATTTAATTAGTATAAAATAATTTACTACCTTAAATTTTAAAAGAGTATATAATTTAATTTATATTTATAAAAGAAATAAATAAAAGATAGCATTTAAAACACGCTATAAATTATTTAAATACTTAATAATACTATTTAAATTAATTAATACACCTGTAATATTCTAATAAATAATTAATTATATTTTAAAAATATTTATAAATAACTTTATAATTATATATTTAAATAATATTTTAATTTTTTTTAAAACTTTTAAAAAATATTAGAAATATATTTATAAAATATTATAAATACTAGAAAACACTAATTTATTAGTAAAACTAAATAAATATAACTTTTATATACAAGAAGTCAAGTTCTTTAAATACCTAATTTTACTAGGACAAGTTTAAATAAACTTAAATAAGCTTATTATAATTTAAAACTAAAAATTATTAAAAATAAAAAAAAAATATAAAGCTTTTTAAAACTAGTAAACTATTACTAAAGGTTTATTAAGAATTATAATAAAATTATTAAATTACTTATTAATACTACTTACTTAAAAAAAAATAAAAAAAGTAAAAAAAAATTTAAAAATAAGAAACTTGTATATAAAAAGGAAATAAAAAAAGTATTCCAAAAACTTAAAAATACCCTTCTAAGTAAACCTGTATTTACTATATATAATCCAAATAAGCTATTAAAAATTAAAACAAATGCCTCAAATTTTATAATTAAAGAAGTATTAATATAATAAAACAAGAATAAGAAACTTTATTTAATAGCCTTTTTTTTAAAAAAGCTATATAAACTTAAGCTAAGATATTTTATCTATAATAAAAAATTTATAATAATTATTAAAGTATTTAAGAAATAATAATATTATTACCTAGGAAATACTTATAAAATTAAAGTCTACACTAACTACTATAATATCACTTACTTTACTATAATTTAAAAACTTTTTTTATAATAAGTTAAATATTTTAAATTCTTATTAAATTACAAGTATAAACTTATATATTATAAAAGAATTAAAAATAAAAAAGCAGACGCTTTAAATTAAAAGGAAGAATATTTTAAATAAATATTTAAAATAAAAGCTTAAGTTTTATATAAAAACTGCAAGAGAAATTATAAATAAATATAAGTTAATACCTTATTTATTATTAAAAAATATAACTTTATTTTTAATAAAATAAAAAACTTAGTAGAAAACCTAATACTAGAACAGCTTCTAGAATATATATACCTTAATAAAAGAATATTAAAATAAAATAATAATAAAATCTAGGTACTAGAAGAATTATAAATTAAAGCGCTTAAAAACATATATTAAAATATAATTACTACCATACACTAAAGAATTAATATAACTTACTAATATTACTAATAATACTACTAATTTATTAAAATAAAAAATAAAGTTATTAATATAATATTAAAATATAATATATACTAGTAAATAAAAAGCTCCAGGTATAAGCTATATAAAAAATTACAGCTATTACCTGTACTATAATAATTATAAAAATTAATTTTATTTAATCTTATTACTAAGCTACTATTATCCAAAGAGCTAGTAATATAAATAATATATAATAATATATTTATTAGTATTAATAAACTTACTAAATTTACTTACTTTCTACTATTTAAAAAAGCAACTAGTATAAAAAATTTAAGTTATACTATAATAAGATTTATTATATATAATTACAGACTACCAGGAAAAATAATCTTTAATAAAAGAAATATATTTATATTTAAATTTTAAAAAACACTTATTACTAGACTTAAAACAAATTATAAAACTAACACAGCTTACTATCTGTAAATTAATAAATAAATAAAATAAATTAACTAAATAATTAAAACATAGCTACACTATTATATTAATTTTAAATAAAATAATTAAGTAAAACTCCTTCTAATTACACAGCTCTTATATAACAGCACAAAATCAAAATCTATAAGCAAATTACTATTTTTCCTTAATTATAGATTTAAGCTTAAAGCTTATAAACCACCTAGGTAAAGGGAAAATATTAAAAAAATTATTATTAAAGCTAAAAATATAATTAAACTATATAATAAACTAAGGGTATAACTTAAGTTTATATATTAAAAAATAATTAAATATATAAACTAATACAAGTTTAAAAGACTAAACTTTTAAAAAAAAAATATAATTTAATTATTATAATATATGCGCAGTAATAAGTAAGTAAATATTAAAATAAATAAATTAAGTAATAAGTTAAATTTTAAAAAACTTAGCTCTTATAAAATTTTAAAAAAAATTAAAGAAGTTAATTATAAACTTAAACTCTTTAAAAAATAAGAAAAATAAAAAAAACTTATATATTTAATTTTTTATATATTACTATTAAAAAAAATACTAATTAATAAAAATATTAAAAAAATTATTTAAAATAAAATTATTATTAAAGAAAAAGAAAAAGAATATAAAATTAAAGATATTAATATTATAAAAATAAGAGATAATAAGAAATAATACTATTAAATACAGTAGGAAAAAGAAGATAAAAAGAAAAAAATATGAGAACTTATTAAATATCTTAAGAACTTAATAACACTAGTAAAAAAGCTCTATTAAGACCTAAGAATCGCGCCAGCTTAGGATCCATCTCCTATACCCCTAGAAAATCCACAGGCTCCGCCAAGGAGAAAGCAAGGTTAGCCTTAGAAAAATCAGGCTGCGACATAGCGGCCTAATAAGCAGCCTCTGTTACCTCTCGCTTTTCACGTTCCTCCTTCTCAACGCGTTCCAGCTCCTTTAAATTATTAATTCCACAAGCGATTATATGCTCCATTTTCTTAGACCACTCCCGCTTCTAGGCACAAAGACATTTAACCCTTGCGCCCACTGCAAGCCACTCCTCTTCTACCTCCTTAAGTTCCTTATTTAATTTAAAATAATAACCAGCGACCTTATGCATTTGTTAAAGTGTAAGACTAAAAGCTTTGCAATAAGACTTTTAATTTTTAACACAATATAAACAGCAATAAGAATCCTCCTTTAAGGTAATACACTTATAACCCAAGGTCTTATAGTAAATACAGGACTTTATTACAAGGACAGAATTCTCTAGTATAATATCAGTAAGGCCTTCGCGCTCGTCTCTCTTTTATTTGGAAATATCCTCTTCGTCCCTCTTACACTTATAATTAGATATAATAAAGATAATAAGAAAAAAGAAAATATAAGGAAGGAAAAACACTTACTAAGGAATAGGTATGGGTACTTATATGCTATAATAACCAGGTCTTGAGGGCAAGACTAATAGAGAGGGAGTATTGTGTTATAACCTGACTCTTATAGTTGCAATAACGGGCCTACAGGGTAAGCCATCCCGGATTAACTATGGACTGACTAACTAATCACAGGCGTCGGCCAATACTAGAAAAGAAAGCTAGGAAAGCTAGCTTTCCTTATAATCCAGGAAAACTTAGAAAAATAGCTTTCCATAATAATCCAAGATATTTAACTAGATATATAAGTTTAATTCTCTATGCTTATTTAGATAACTTAAATAGCTAGTTATTAATATACTAATTATAATATAATTGAAGTGCGACTTACTAAGTCTTATTGACTTTAGTGGTAACTGATTATTATTTCTTATTACTATTACCCATAGATCCCCTAACCTATCCGCTAATATAAACCTAGACCTCAGGTTTATCCCTTAGGAATCCCTCTGTATTACTAACCCCATTTAGGAATCTAGTGACCAGGTCGTCACAACTTAATTATTAAGTAAGTTAAATATTACTTAATATATTTAATTATTAAATATATTAAAAAAAAATATTTAATTAAATATATAAATTTAAACTTTTTATACTTATTAAAATAATTTAAATAGCTAGTTATTAATATACTAATTATAATATAATTAAAGTATAATTTATTAAAGTTTATTAACTTTAATAGTAACTAATTATTATTACTTGCTACTATTACTTATAAGTCCCTTAACTTATTTGCTAATATAAACCTTAGACCTAGGTTTATTTTTTGGGAATCCCTCTGTGTTACTAACCCTTCTAGGAATTTAGTAACCGGGTTGTTATATTAGTTTTTTAATTTATATTAAGTTTATATTTATATAACCAGGGTATTTTAAAAATAATATTATATTTTAAAATATTTATAATATTATATATAATTTTTATAATATATTTATAAAATTTAATTAGCAAGGGATTAGTTTATTATTTACTTTATTTATTATTATATATAAAATTTTTTTTAATATAATTAAATTAATATAATTTTTTTTTATATATTAGAAATTTTAAATATATTATAATTAATATAAATATGTAATTATATTATAACATACTATTTATTAAAATTATAAGTAGCTTATTATTTAATAATATATTATATAATAATTTTTTAAAAAAAAATTAAAATTAGCAAATATGCACGAATTCTTTACAGCTTCATGAGCCGAATAAGGGGTTAGAGAAGGTTGGATATCTGTGCAAATCTGTAAATGTATTGAAAAACATAGATAGAAGTATATTTTAAAGAGTAAATATATAGTAGTGTTCAATATTCATAAATCAGCAAGAAAAAGCAATTCCCATATCTTTAAGGTACACATGTTAGAAATAAAACGGACTTAAGTGGTACACAGTTTAGTCAAAATACAAGTAGGAACACTCCCGACAAAAAAAAAATGGTTCTGACAATTGATAATAGAAGAGCAGAAGAGCAGGGTTTCCAATCGGTTCCATGCCCTTTCCGCCCAAGAAGGCCGAAGGATCATCTTGATGTTTTTATCTGCCAGCGCTACAAAATAATCCATTCTAAAATCGAGCTTGCGGATCAAGTAGTATCGAAATCTCATCTGCAGGTGCATAAGGTGGCGTATCCTTAATGCGAGACGATACCATATCGTTGTTAATTAGTGCCTCGGTATAAGACCGACATGCACGGCGCCATCTCATTTCCCTCTGCTTTGCATACTCGTGGTATTCATCTTTCGAAATAGTGGCATATAGATAGCGCGGATGAACAAGAATCACCTGTGCACCCTTTTGACCAAACCCAAACGAAGTGACGGAGCACGCTTTTATACTCGATTGACCAGAGCGCAGCGTGGTATTCGGGAACCACAGATGTGGGTGTTGCCGTAATGTTTCCTCGACATTGTCCACATTTCTGTTGCCAGGGACCACCCCGGAGTCGATCATTTGGAGGCACCCGTTCAGCATCCAGGCGCCGGCGGCGCCCTTGGAGTGGCCCGTGAGCCACTTCTGGCAGACGCATGGAAGTAGATTACCCTCCTGGCGACCTAAGTGTCGCATTTGCTCCTGTATTATGTACGGCTCATTGATGTCGTTCTGAACAGTAGACGTACCGTGGAGAGAGGCAACGGATATGTCGTCGATGTTCAGGCCCCAAGTAGCTAGGGATCCTCGAATTGGGGATATCTGAGGATTGCCTCTCCAGAAGTCGTTACCGAGCCTAAATGTAGCATCCGCATTCTGGCGTTTTCCATCTTGTTGGATGACAGTGATCTGGCTTTGTCGGTATTGATCGAGGTCCTCCTCTAGGATGCACGAGTTTAATTGTCTAAGCGCGCCGACTTCAGCCTCTAACTGATCGAGGCCGTCTTGGACGAATGCGGCAATTTGTTGTCGCCTTCTGCTGAGCATCTGACGTCGATGCTCCATATCCAATAGCGGTGGAGATACGGATTTTGATGTATCTTCTCTCGCATTAGTAACAATGCCATGACCGGGCGCAGGAACAGAGCGACCAATTTTGTCGGCCGACATGCTCGTGTATGCGACAATGCCGTATATTGGTAATCCCATCCGAATGGCCAGCTCTGCCGTAGTCAACACCTGAATGCCGCAGCCTTGTGACTCAACAAATCCACTCCGGGATGAAGCAGTCGGCCGTGACATCTCGGCAGGTCTTCGTCCTGCAGCAAATTCGGCATCTGTGTTGCATGTTGCCTTCATACTGCCAAACTCAAAGGAGACATCCTCGGTAAAATCTTCGACACCGCCAACCAAGGCCACCTTTGCCTTGTTGGTGACGATGAGGTCATACGCAGTATCCAACGACTCCAGAGACGTGGCGCAGGCTCCAACAGGCGTTTTCAGTGGCCCAGAGGAAGAAATAAGCAGCATGTTGATCCACGCGCCGATCGTGTTCACAAATGTCTCTTGGAGGATGTCTGCTTTGACTGTCCTGTCAATGAAACGATCACGGTGCATCTGCCTGCTAGATGACAAACCGCCCATTCCGGAACCTATGCAGATGGCCAGCTCTGAAACATGAATATGCTGGTATAATTCATACGCGTCCACGATTCCGGTAGAAAACAAGGCCTCGACAGTGCACACGAGTGAAAATAGTGTTACTGGGTCGACCTGCTCTATAATGTCATCGCTGATACCGTATCGCTTGGCTGACCAACCGGTAGGAATCTGGCCCGCCACTGTTCGGTTGAAGCGCGAGGAGCGAGGAATCATGATGGTAGCACCAGTTCGTAGCTGGACAGTGCAGCCGCCAGACGCGTTCTTTACAATTAATGCCTTATCGCCGTGCTTGCGAATCATATCTTCGGCCACGTCCAACGTCGTCTCAAAGGGTGGTAGATCGCGTTGAAGGACGAGTTCCTGTATTGAGTCTTTGCTGTTTGGGTCGTAATTGTTGTCGCATATGGAAGGCTCAATCTCTCGCAGCCCTGTGTGTTTGAGGATGGTTGACAGATAACGAGCTTCGATTTCATCATCATCAAGGGGCATAGAGGTCTCGACGTCCACCCAGCAAGATACCGGAGCCCCAGCTTTGCTGATACGTGATCCATCCTTAATCATGCCCATCACCCATGCCATTTCGACGCAGCTCTCCTGAGATAGCCGCCCATTTCTCTCCATGTCCCAGCGGGTTCGGCTGCTGCCACAGGGGCCCAATTCAGAAAAGCCGGTTATCACAACCACACGACTCAAGTCGACCATATCTTTGAGTGATGTCGACAAAGGAGCAATATCTCTGTCGTGGTCTGGCAAGTTAGGAAACGGAAGCTTGATGTTGGCCTTGGTGGACAACCTCTTTGGTACAGACGGATTCGCATCGACATAGCCACCGACGACGGCTGCATCCCGCAATTTCTCCTCTACAACGGCCCTTACAATGTCCGCCTCAACGCTGAGTGATTTTCGAATGCCAATAATCCTTTCCTGTATGTCTCGAATTTTATCCAAGCCGCCACCAAGGTCTATCACCAGCGGAACCGATTGGCATTCTGTATTGATGGAACCACCCATCAGAGCCACAATATTCGCAGCCATTTCCGAGGCGCTGAATGTTCTCACGCCTATATCTTCGACGCCCTGAGCCATGATATCGTTGCTGCCCATGAGACCGGTACCACGACACCAGCCGATGGTGACGCCAAGGACTGAAAGGTGGTCAGCCCATGATTCGGAATACCACTTGGCGAGCAGTGGCTCAAGCGATATTTTCGATTCTGAATATAAACCGTCATTGCCAAAGGACCCATGGTTTGGCGACAGGGGTAATATGGCGGTCGCTGGCCTGTTGATGAGCCCTCTGCTGCGTTTGCTACTAGCAACGGCCCCGAGCAACCGAAGGACGTTGGTGAGCATGAGGCGGTGGGCGATTTCTGATCTGCAGTCTAGATTCTCCAGATCTCTTCCATTTTCAGCGAGGGCGGCAAAGGGAATGACAAAGTCCAGGTCCCAGGATTCATCAGCGTAGAGCCACTGAATGAGCCTTTGGACGTCATTCTGGCTGGCCTGGTTGAAGGGAACGACACGCAAGATGGAGCCCTTTGACCCGTGCCTGGCGTAGAGGGATTGATACATTTCTGTTGTCTGGGCCGAAAAGCTACTCGTCGTGACTATGACTCTAGCTCCTCCCGAGAGCAGATTGCGGAGGATGTGGAAGCCGATGGAGTTCTTACCCGCGCCAGTAATGAGGATGTTTTTCCCAACGAAGCTGAAGCCTCGACATCTAGCGACTGCTAGGTCCGCAGCATACGCAACACTGAGAGCGTTGCATGACAAAACAGCTCCGTCACGGAATTTGCTCACTTGGAATATGGGAGGTGGCATCTCAGCGCCGCTGTTCTCGGCAGCACCGCTCGTCACACCGTGCAAAAGACTGATTCGAGGTACTTCAGATGCAATTATAATTCCATTTGGATCGATTGTCGTCAATGGAGCCATACTTGGAGACACGTCGACATACCTTGGGTCCCCACCAACTGCAAAGCGTGCAAGGCAGGCTTGGTGCAGCCACCACATTGAGTTGATTAAATACTCGTTTTCTGGATCATCCGTTTGAGACCTTTTTAGAAGATGGTTCAGTTGCGCAATAGATCGGTTGCAAGCCCGGTTGACAATGCTAGTTGCCAGCTCGTCGACAAGGTTAGCGTGGTCAGGTTGCTGATACTGGCAGAGCACGTAGAACATCGCCACATCCTGCGCACACCAGTTCCAGTATGAGTCATACACCCGTTGTTTTCTGACATCGAATTTCGGCTTGATACCCTCAGCATAATCGTCGCTATGCTCGCTCAGAAAGACTGACAGCAGCCCATTGGCCGTGGGTGTTGCTTCAACCTGGCCATCCTCAGCTTCCGAGGCGGTCGGCAAATGGCTGTTGAGCAGCTCTACAACATTTTGTATGAGTGAAACATTCTTTGCATCCAACACAAGCAGCTTTTCAGCATCTACAAATGCGGCTTGAGCGCCTGCTAAACCGTGCGTAACCCTTGCTGAAGGCCAAGGCAAATTCTCCCGCCGAAAATAGTCTTTTGCAATCTCCGTGAGAAACCCTTCAGCCTCATCCTTATGCTCTAGCCGTGTGGTAGGTTGCCTCTGAGCCGCAAGCAAAAGAACCGCATCCTGACGCATCATGCCTAAGCCAAACCTACCGTTTAGATATTGCCGTGCGGTAGAGATCGCATATTTGCCTGGAAACTTCAATGATAGCATCTTGGAGACTATCGAGTAAATTGACTTGCCTAGACGTCCGGTGTGGTTAGTTTCTAGCGTTTTGCATAGTTCATCCAAGGCCAATTCCTCTGGTTTATTAGGTATGTGTCCAGGAAATTCAGCTTCCAGATCTCCTATAACCTCGTTCGCTAGGGCAGAACGGCCATTCACAAGCTCCTGAATCGTCTTGCGCAAGGCAATGTCTTTGGCACTTTTCTTTAACTTGGTGGATATAATGGTTTGCACAATGTCGGGTATTGACACATGTGTGTCGGGTACATCCTCTGATACGCAGTCCAATAATGGCCCTATAGGTGCATCCAAGATGTGCTGTGATTGAGGAATATGAGAAGCGTCACTGATAGCTGAAGATTGTGCCTTGGATTCCACACTAGACGAGGTATCTCGCTGTATCTGCTGGGGCTCATTGTCGACCAATTGCTGGCCTTCGTAGTAAATGTCTTCCAACCCTCCCTTTGGGCCCAGCAGCTGACGAGTGATACTCAAGGCTTTATCTCTTGCAGAAAATCTCTTGTTCCACGTTTGCCTCATCATGTTTGTCAGAATATCCCGTGGCCCGATCTCGATGACTCTTTGGGCTTGAATGTCGCTAAGAATTACATCCTGCGTCTGGATCCTGTGCAAGTTAGCCTAGATAGGTACAGGACCATATTCTACTGGGCTTATTCTCGAGATGACCAGATTTTGCTAGCATTGCGGTTTATGCAGACTTACCATCGGACCGGATAAGCAAATTGATGGCTAATATGTTAGTAATGCCATATGAGAAAGGATGGACGGAATGGCTCCTTACGCCAATAATTCTATCAACAGAATATAAGCAAGTTCATTCTCCCTTTCAGAATTCGTTGTCACCTCTGTTAGAATATGTTTTGAGGATAAAGTGAGGTGCTCAACTTCAGAAATCATTGTCACTGCTGTTGGAGCAGTTGCTAAGGATACATAGAGCGGTTAGATGGAAAAGGCAGTCGCAGTAAAACAACAGAGGTGAGGCCGGGTGATGCCAATGTATCCGACGAGGCCGACTGCAGTGGTGAGAGCTCGGCGAGGTAGAAGAGACTTCGGGTATGCTGCGGGGTAGGTGATACGCATGTCTTAGACTATAGTCAGTGTGTTCCAGCTTCTCTAAGTCAGCGGCAATCATCATCCACGATAGAAATGGCGGTCTATCCGAAATACCACACGGCAAGAGGTGAAACACCTCGAGTCTAGTAACTTGACTGAGACAACTGACACTATATTATCTAAAACAGCAAAATACATAGTGAAAGTGACATGCCGACTAAAAAGCAATCCATAATGACACAGTCTCGTGTTCCATAACAGAGGCAAAGATAGACGACCGATCACGGAACTGCGTGTAACGTCTCATTACACTAAAGTGGACCCCGAGATCTTGGATATTTGATCAACCGAAGTCGTGATTTCCTCAACTTGCCCAAATTTATGTTCTAAATACATCAACTACAAACCGGCTAATATGGGAATCTTGAGTCTATGTTCTGCGGCTGCGGCAAACTCATGGAGTGTCGCGCTGAGTTTAGTATCGATTATTGTGCGCAAAACATTCAAACCGCGCAGCGTAGTGACAACTGGGCTAATAAACTTTCAGGTTGCGGTCTATTACATAAAGCAGTTTATGTTGCATCCATTGGCAGCTTATCCGGGACCAGTTCTTGCACGGTGCACAAATCTGTATGCCGCATACCATGGTTGGCGAGGATCAGTTCATACAGACATGTATCAGTGTCATCGCAGATACGGTGGGCCAAAGATATCATTATTCACCTCTCACAATTCTAACCCATGGATAGGACCTGTTGTAAGATACGGACCGAATCGTCTTCTGATAGACACCAACACGGCTGTCAAAGGTGATTGATATCTCTCGGCGAGATATTTTGATAGGAAAGTACTAGACTAACCCGGACGGACGCGACAGATATCTATGGGCATAATGTAAATAACATAAAGTCCAACTCATATCGGGCTTTAATACATAGTGCTCCTAACACTCTTACCATCCGCCGCAAGGAGGAGCATTCATGGAGGAGACGAATTCTTTCCCTTGCGCTTGCCGATTCCAGAATTTCACATTACCAGCATGGCTTTGAAATGCATATACAGAGACTGTGCGAAAACCTTGGAGAAAATGCGAAGTTCATTGCGGAAAAATCAAAGCTTCAGCCGCTGGACATGTCTGAGCAATGTCAGAAACTAATCCTATCCCAGTTCAACATCCTCTAATTTGATTATAGGCGAATACTTTTCTTTTGACATTATGTCCGACGCTATTTTTGGCGTCAAGTATAACACGTTGACAGAACCAACTTACAGATTCGTGTCAAAGGCCTTGGAAGACTCTAACATGAGAATTAGCGCGTTGTTCCAAGCTCCAATGCTCAAGATCGGCAAGTTGGACAAGTATCTCTTCTCAAAATCTATCCAGGGTCGCAATAAGTTCCTAGGTTTCATCAGCTCCTTGCTGCTAAATCGATCGGCCCTCTCGGGTGATGGGAGCGTATTCTCATTCCTCGAGTCAGCTAAAGATCCGATCGAGGGCCATGTCCTGGACAAGTCGCAGGTTCGAGCTGAGTGTGCTACTCTGGTTGTTGCAGGCTCCGATACCGCCTCCACGGCTCTCGCCTCAACGCTGTTTTATCTGAGCAGAAATCCCGCAGCTTACGGGCGAGTGGCGGAGGAAGTCCGAGGGAAGTTTCAGAGTCCTGATCAGATTATACTAGGCCCTCTGCTAAACTCGTGCACTTACCTACGGGCCTGTATAGATGAAGCGCTTCGAATGTCTCCCCCAGTAGGCTCGGCTTTATGGAGGGAAGTTGGGCTAGGTGGCATGATGGTAGACACTCTCATGATTCCAGCAGGTGTTGATGTAGGCGTTGGGATATACAGCCTTCATCATAATGATAAGTATCATAGCGAGCCGTTCAAATATCAGCCAGAAAGATGGCTGGCGGACGACGAGCTTTCCACCAAGGAAGCCGTGGAGCTCTCCAGAAGTGCCTTTGTGCCCTTTTCCATAGGTCCAAGGAGCTGTGTTGGCAAAGGCTTTGCCTACCATCAGATGACACTGACATTGGCTCACATCATATACAAGTTTGAGTTTTCCCATGCCAACGACATGGTATATTCATCCTGGTCACGGGCAGGCGACAGAGAGGAATTCCTGCTCCAAGATCGCATTACAGGTGCTAAAACCGGACCATTTCTTCGGTTCAAGTTGCACGGGCGTTGAAAACAAAATCAGGAGCGGCGGGATGGAATATGGGGGAAACGGGTGATGAATTCAAAACGTGCTTCATAAATCTTCGAAGAGTTGCTTAAAAAAGACTGTTTGCTTGGTATAATCAATTCATTCCGTTGTGAACAGATATCCGTAATATCCTCCAAATCTGAGTAACACTCCAGATTACGCCTACTTCCTCAGCTACAAATCGAGGTTTTCAAGTACAATCTCGCTGGGTAGCTATCATCCAACTACTAAGCTGTGGCGTGCTCAAGTGGGCCCATTTTGTCTCTCGCCTTGAGATGTATTTCTTCTCTTTAGTCCATCTAAAATGTGTGGTTGTGATCCAGCATTCTGCCTTGCACACTATTTATTTATTTATATATTTATTTTTAATTTTCTTTTTGTTGGTTTGTTTGTGTATTTTTCGTCCAGCAGCCGTTAGGCTTCTCAGGTCCCTGCGAGGAGGTGTAGGACGTGCCGAGCTAGCGGTTGTCCACATGCTTCTACAATACTAGCGACACAGACTTTACACGGCCAAACTAGCACGCATCGTTCCTGCTCGTCTGGGAAGAAGTAAACGAAACTAACATCCAGCATTTCATCGGCTCAAAGGCGCTCTCTGCTAAGCCTGTTGCCCGTCAGAGGGTCGACCAGGCGATATTCGCTTATAGTTAATAATAACTCTAGAGCAGACCATTATCAGGGACTGCATAGCGCAGTCAAAATTGACCATGGCAGGCAGAGGCTGCGGTGTAACCCTCCGCCTGGTCGGGGCTGAAAAGAGATACGGAAAGGGAAGGAAGGAAGAAAGGATGCTCGCATATCTACCTAGTAGCGAGAGCATACTGTCCCGAAAAGGGAGCTAGCCCTTGCCAACTCGACGAACCGATCGTAGCCCGTAGGGAGAGGGTTTGCAACCACGATGAACGGCGGAGTCATGGTTTTAGTAGCACTTAGAGGGGAGATGTTCTCATTCTAGTGCAGGAACTCCTGACATTCGGGTCCCAGCGCATCAGGTGGATCATCAGAGGCGCTCTGTCCTCCACGGGAAGGCTCCAGTACTGGCGCAGTGGAAGGGCACTTCGGCGATTGAGGGGCGGGCAGTTCATGCGGCCAGCTGCTCAATCTGGGCGAATAGCGGCACGGATCAAAGCCTTCTCTTCTCTGGCCAAGCGCCCGAAAACACCATGGGTACGTTTGGGACGACCTGGGCATCGGGGGAAGTCGACAGCGGCCCAAAATTCGAGAAAGCTAACAGAGAGCTATGCTTGAGAGAGGAGGTAAATTGTCTCGCAGTCAGTTCAAAGGATTCGGGAAGGCCTGGAATACCCCCAGCTTTGCGTTGTGGGCTTCTCTTTGTTCGCGGACAAGCCTTCCAGTCTGTCCACTAATTAAGATGGGTTCCAGGTTAGCATGGTTCTGAGGATGTTCTTGCTGCGTTCCTTCGGTCGCAGTCACTCTAGAGAGTCTATTCGATGGCGATGAAGCCGTCTGGGCTCGTTGCCGAATAGCAGAAGAGACACCAATTGGTTGGCTCAGGACAGGGGTGCTGTTTCGGAGCTGGGATGCACGCGCCAGCCGGGATAGGTTTGGCGGGGTGTGAACACCGAGGTCTGGATGTCTGTCTTTTTAGTGGCGACGTGATCCTGGTCACCGGAAGCTTTTCATTTTTGGCATTCCTCGAATTTCCTGGTCTTATTGCTGCAGGTTGGGCGAATCCCCCAAGGCAACATAAACAACTAGGGCGTTCTAGACTTGAATTAACTCTATGGCCAAGCCTAGGCCCTAACCCCTTGGCTCGATAAAGCCGCTTATGATGTGAACTTGCTCCTGGCCCGCAGCCTCTCCCCGTACAGCCATAGAAAAAGCGGCCCAGGCCAGCCGATGATGATAGCACACGCTGCCAGCACTGAGCCGGCCTTGCCATAACCAAGATGGTCATACATGATGGGGGAAAACAGGGGGAAACCGCATCCTGCGAGGCTACGAAGCATGGTGGTGGCGGCTACAGCGCTCGCCGTATATTGTCCATACGAATCAATCATGTAGCCCTGGATGCACTGGAAGGTGATTATCGTGCCCGCGCTGTAAATGGCAGCGCCAATATTAGGCCCAATCCAGTGCGTAGGGACCTCAGCTGTCCACGAGAAAATGAACAAACCAAGTGGCACCAGCACTGCGCCAGGGATCATTATTGGCAACCGGAACTCGGGCCGGCCCAGTCCTCCGTCTGGGGCGTTCCGGCGTTTCATGTCGGCGTATACCCGGTCCAGAAACGGCGCGCATCCTTGGGAGCCAATGGTGAAGCCGACAGCGAGCGAGATGTAGTTGAGACTCTGCATGCCGGCCGTCTGGTGATACTTGGTCAGCCAGAGAGATGGGAACGCTGATAAGACCAAATAGATCGTGCCGTAGAGATAAATGACGTATACGGAGAGCACCTGGAGAATGGGCTGCGTGATGATAAGGCGGAAGGGCCGCGTTAAGGCCACTCTCAGTTTGCCGGAAAGGTTGCGGCCCCCGACGAGTTGGCCATCGTATTCGGTACGCAGCTCTCTGTTTCCTGTCTCTCGCATGAGACGGGCCCTCTTGCGGTCTAGCAAGACCGGTGCGTAGGTCTCGCATAGGGTCAGCTGGCCGACAACTTGAATGACCCCGCATGCGATCGTAGTGCTATGAAAAATCCATCGCCAGCTCGTCCGCTCCGCGATCCATCCACCCGCAATGGGGCCGATGGCCGGGCCTAGCAACGGAATTAGGGAGTAGATGCTGATGGCACGGCCACGCCCCTCTGGCTCGAACAGATCCGACAGGAGCCCGCCGACCACGGACAGGGGTGCTGAGCCTCCGATGCCACTAAAGAAACGAAATGCGATAATCTCGTCTTTGGTTCGGGCAAGGCCGCACCCGAGATTGAAGAGGCAAAACATGAGGTTGGAGGTTTGGAGGATGATGACGCGTCCATATACCTCCGATAGGGGAGCCCAGATCAAAGGCCCCAGTGCATAAGCGGCCACGAAGATGGAGAGCACGAGAACCAACTCGATCTCGTTGGTGATGCCAAGATCCTCGCCAATACGCTGAAGGTCAGGTGCCACCATCGTCGATGCTACGGGTGAGATTAAGGTGAAGAAGGATGCTACAGTACCCTTAGTTACTCTATTGTTGGAGTGACAAGGCCCTCTCAGGAGAAAATAAGATAAAGACTAACCGCAGAAGACAACCATCCATTTCCTTTTCACCGGCCAGCTCTTAGGGTTCTCAGGGTCATTGGGGCCGTTCCATTTCACTAAGTTTAGATCCCTTAGGTCTGTGACCATCGCCTCGCAATCGCGTTCGTCCGTTCCCAAATCTAGGTCCTTCATCCTAGCTTCCAACCTAATATCCCCATGTTGCCCTTGCCAGCAGCCAGTTTCATTTTGGAGATCTGGCGTCAGTGTTGAATCCAGCGTCACCGGCTGCGAGCTCTCATTTCCGACGCTATTGCTTCCTCTAACGCGCCAGAGCCATTGCGGGATCCGCCATAAACGCCCACAAATAGTCAAGCTTCTTGTATGTTCCCCTTCCATAGCCATTTGATGTATTGTGTTCACAAAGGTGGTGATAGCGGCAGAACTTTTGGTGGTTTGAGGGCCAATTCTGTTTGTATTGGGTTATCCGCTAATATCGTCAGATGATGAGAATTTGTCCGGTAGGATTCGTCTGAATAACTTATAAGGGCATCCCCAGGCTAAGTAGTCAGATACTGGAAAGCGGGCCGCGGCTCGCTTTCTAGTTTGAATTCAAAAGAAATACCACATAATTACAACAAGACATTTAGGCGAGCAATGTGCTAGTAGTATCAATCGAGTCTCACAGCACAGCGGTGAGGGCGCATCTCCATGGCTTATCGAATAGGAAAGCACAATTCAGTGGATCCACCAGAAGTCTGGTGGGTACTGAGATGAGACATACATCATCATGTTAAACACTTATTACAAGACCGTAAAATTTCATGGCAGTGGTTGAGACCGATTTAAAAGGACAGGGTCATGCCATCATGCTGTTCATCATGACCATCGGCCAATACGGGAGCACATTGCCCAAGAAATGTAAAATACCGATGTCCCCCTATCGGTGGACAGCTGTTTGAACCTGCAACAGATTCTGCACAAAATTCCTTGGTTCAAAAGGATATACCGTGTTGGCTATGGATTGTGATCTTTTTTTTTTCCTGATATGGCACACGGCTCCGGTTAACGTAGCCAGCACCGGATGAGGGGAAACAAGCTAATGCAGTCATATACGCGTATTCGTATTCAATGGAGTCCATTGCCTTGGGAGGTTCTGTAACACTGAGAAGATAGGACGTGTATTGACTTCTATCTCGTGGAAGGTAATGATGATGTTCAGGATTCCAAAGCTGTTACAACGTGATGGTGAAATTTAACCGAGGTATCATATCTAGTCTCTGACTGCTGCTGCTATGGCTCAGTATTGGGCAGCGGACGTTATAACACTCACATAGTAGCTGCCAAAAGTAAGTAATTAAGCCTGTTTCCTAGTAATGATCTTCAATGCCACGAATGGGAGCTATGTGGAAATCTGAATAGATCCTTGATTTCTGCTATCTAGCGAGATATTCTAGAGTCTCCTGCATTCGTCTAGCCAAATTTTCGGCCACTAACCGCATACCCGAGTGCTTAGACAGCCATGACGTAGCTGAACTACATTGTATCGCTCCAACGCTCGTATTGCGGCTTGCAATGAGATGACGAGCTAGTGAATACACATTTGGCAGCGTTCAGGCTCCATACTTGCCAATAAATGTTTCTCGTGAGATATCACCCAGGCTTAGCTTTTTCAATGTTATTCCTGTCTCAAAGAAGTTATCGCCCACCAACTCGCCTGCCCTCTCGATGCCTTGTCGAAGCGGTGTAGTGTCCAACCCAAGCAGCTCCGCAAGCTCATACCAGAGCACCCAATGCACGCGAACGTCCTCAATGAGCATTCGATTCTTGAGTGTCTTTGGGGCAGGTAGCATAGCATGGAGAGCCGACTGATCCCTGAAGTGCTCGATGTCCTTGAAGTTGGTGGCATATAGCTTGTTGACAGTATCTATTGTGCTAACTTTTGAGAACCCCAAGGCCTCTCTGATGTTGCACCGCACGGTATCGATATCCGATAACATAAAGATAGTTTCTTGTGAGAGACCATCTGCGTAGAGTCGGAAGTTTTCGCCAAGCTTGATGCGGTGCGCATTTCCTATCATCATCGGCGGATGGAAAACCCCGCTCGCGTTTTGGGTAGCGACATCGAATTCATTTATGACCCATTCAACCTTTATGTTCAGCAAGGCTTCCACTGTTCTCTCGTAACGTTTCGAAATCCTAGCTGCAGTCAAGGAAGCCTTTTTCGCGCCAATGTAGAGAGTCTCCTCAATGAAAGTAGCGCTCCATAATGTTGATGTGGCTTGGAATACGCCGTCGAACTTGATGCCGCTGGGAAGCTGCTGCTCAGCACAAGAACCTGGAATAAACAGGATGAGATGGGAGCTGAGATCCACATTCTGAAATTCAAGCCAAATATCCGCATGAACGTCTCCACGGAGACACATGATGAAGATTTTAGAGAAGTTGGCCGCCTCCTGTGGCTCGGACGTGAAGTTGATTTTGGCGTTACCTTCCATCAACCCCTGCACCGCCACATACCCACGCTTCTCTGCAGCATTTCGTGTGCGTTGATGGTCTTTATGGGTATATACCAACGCATCGATTCCTCTTCTCATACAATCTACAACAAAGGCTAGGCCCCCTGGGCCCGCTCCTAAAACTGTCACAGCTGTTGTTATGCTTTCCATGTTTAAAGTCAACTGAAAGAAAGTAGGTCCGGCCGCGGCTATGCCCGACCAAAATGTGCAAAGGGCCCTGCCCGCCTTATATAGATATGCACAACTTACCGATATCACCATGGCTCCAGCCGATATCAGGGACCACGTCATGCCGTGTTTTGCGGGCACGTAGGATAAATTCATTACATGCTAAACCCCGTCTCACATTTCATAACACACCATTTACGTATTGACTTGGGGTTATTACTACCAAATCAATCGTGGCTATTTGTGTTATCACTTTACGACTTGGTGTTACGCAGTTTGTCACGGTGAGACAGGGTCGAACTCAGGACACCGCAATAGCGATTTGGCCTGTTTGTCTCATGTCTGTATAATATTCATTTCTTCGTAACTTTTGTCTTTCCGCAGTCGCCGACCGACGGCTGGGATCCACATGGCACCTCTAGACCCTGGAGAAATTGCAGTGTGTACCTTTAGCACAAGACGATGGCCCTCGGGAGTACGCCTTTTTAATTTGCTGTGGTTTAATGTGCCCAAATGTCTTAGGTATACCATATCTTGAGGGCGCTAGGTCTCAGACATGCGTGTTGTAAACCCCCAGGTCTCGGTTACGCGGCACGGTACTATGGACCAGCAATGAATGAACGAGTACTTTATCATTGCGGAAGCTGTTCGTTGTTTTTGAATACTTTCTTAGCCATTCTGAGTGTCCAAGAGGAATCCGATGCGCTCTTATGCTGGCCTTAACATTATGGATAACTCTTGTGAGTAGCCACAAACTGTTAGGGCTTCTGTTGCCCGAATGCACAGGAAATAACGGAGCTAAACTGGGACGTAGCGGGCGGAGCATTCGGGGATCTCGGGCACCTTGTGGTTGCCTGGCAGATGGTTCCCGAGACGGAACAGTTTCAGGACAAGAACGCGGGGATTTGAAGAGAAATCAGAGATATAGGGAAGTCAATCTGCGTTATCAACCAGAAAGGCAGAAGACATTAAGATCCAAAGTTCCCGACTCATGTTGATACTATAACAACGTCTTACTTATGTCGCCGTTTGTCTCTCTTTCGACTTCGCTAGTGCCAGTGTGGCCGCAAATGTGTCTCGATGCTGCTCCTTGCGTCATATACCGAAAAACTTCGTAGTTTACTCATCATCAACATTACTCCTTTAGTCGTGGTGGTCTTGCGTTTGCAAAAAGAAAAACATATATTTTCACGGACATTCATCCCCAGCCTTCAGAAAAATATCGCAAACTAGAGGAAAACATTTCGAAGTTCCCTCTGAAAGCCTGCATACACCTCTCTTCACATTTCACAACCTCTGCGAAATCTGTTACCAAGCATGAGATTTGCATCAGCGGTGGCTGCGGTTGGCCTTTGGCTGGTTGGATCAGCCTTATCTGCTCCCCGACAAGAGTCAAAAGCTGCAGACATTAAATATAATTTTGGTGAGTTGGCTGATATGTTGCCACTGGAATGAACCCATATCTGACAAAATCCTAGTTGCCACCAATCAAGCAATTGATCTCCAGAATCCGGACAGCCTTGCACGACAGCCTACTGATAACGGGCCTGTTCCTAACTTAAAATGGAGCTTTTCTGATTCTCAAACGCGTACATCTAATGGCGCCTGGGCCAGAGAGCAGTCCATACAAGATCTCCCTCAAAGTAACATCGCGGGGGCACAAGAGCACATGGAGAAGGGCACAATCCAAGCCCTCCATTGGCATCGATTTGTGAGCTATATTTCGTAGTCCACAAGATCAGGCTATTTCTTTAACACTTCGCATCAATAGGCTGAATGGGGTTTTGTATATAAAGGGCGCATGCTTCTCTCTGCGGTTGACGAGAATGGCGTTTACCAGACGGAGGAGCTAAACTATGGGGACATATGGTATTTTCCCAAAGGCGTGGCACATACCTTACAAGGCCTTGAGGACTCGAATGAGTACCTTATCGTTCTTGATGACGGCGACATTAACAGAGCAGGGTACTCTTATACCTTTCCTTTGGCTTCCCAAAGAAATTTGTTATTAATTCATCAATAGAAGCATTTTCCACGTCGACGACTGGATGTCTCATACGCCAAAAGATATCCTTGCAAAGAATTTTGGCGTTCCTGAGTCTACTTTTGATTTCTTGCCCTCCACGCATCCTTATACCGTGAACGGTCAAGTTAGCGAGAAAAACGTGACTGGAGCTGTAACCCCAATCGCCTCTGATAACAACTCATTCGTTTACCGAACTCTACAGCATCCTCCGGAAAAAGTCGGCAGTCATAAAGGAGTAGTCTACAAGATAGATTCTACTACGTTTCCGAGGGCAAAAACAATTGCGGCCACCTACGTGACGCTCCAGCCTGGTGGGCTTCGTGAGCTCCATTGGCATCCCAACGTAAGAACTTTCCTAGGGTTTTGCATCACATGACTGAGTTGCTAACAGAATTAATAATCTTCAGGATGCAGAATGGCTGTATTTCCACCAGGGGACCGCCAGGGCAACTGTCTTTATCGGAAATAGCAACGCGCGCACTTACAATTTCATGGCTGGCGATATCGCGGCGTTCCCTGAAAACACAGGGTTAGTATTGCTTCCGGCTCCTGTCAGATTAAACTAATACTGAAATAACCATATAGTCACTATATCGAGAACACTGGGGAGGGGGACCTTATCTTCATTGAGATATTTAAGTCTGAGCGGGTTTCTGACATTTCCCTAACTCAGTGGCTTGCACTGACACCTCCAGATATCGTAGCCCAATCACTGAAGGTTCCGATTGAGTTCGTAGAGAGTCTCAAAAAAAACAAGCAGGTGTTCGCCGGATAATTCTTCATCAAATATGTACTACGCTAGTGCTACGAGGCTCTGCCAGCGAATTCCCACGTAATAATGCTACTGTCTTATTGCCAGGACTCGCTGGCCCGCTGGGGATAATAGGAGAGTGACAGTCGTAGATTTACAGCTATATAGATCCTAATAGCTATCCTAAGGTGACGAGATTAATATCTGCCTTTTCTTCTCTGCTTTGATCTTTTTCCCATTTCTTACAGCTGTGCTTCTTAGTAAATTAGCGGTAAGTTTGTTGCGAGTTTGCTGCCTATTAAATTTGCTTTTTCAAACCTCTATCCGTTCTTCTTACCCCCTGGCTCCTGACATTTACACACGTGTATTGGTTGCCTCCTTCTAGTACTCTTTATTAGGCAACTTTTTAGTGTAATATGAGACTCACATGATTTTTTTATTTAAGACACGAGATATCACTTTTCATCTCAGACGCTAAAATGAGACAGCCAAGAGATCAAATAAGACCAATAGTGTAGTCGGTGTAAACTTTGCGTGGAACCAATAGCCCACATGCAGTGCTGTAGCTGTGGCCCTACTCGTTCTTCTTCGCTGCTCTTCGCCACGTATGACCGAAGACACAATATTCTCTCCTTCAGGTTACCAATGCGACCATCTTGCTCATGCTTCTTCGTGATGGCACTATCTGCGAGCGTCCTGGCCAATTTCTCTGACTTTTGATAAGTATTTTTTACATCAGTAACAATGATGAGTCTGCAACGACCGATTGTGGCTTCTCTAATGCTGATCTTGCCCTTCAGTGTGGCCTTGACTGCTCGGAAACATGACACAGGTTCGGGTTTGATTGGTCTGGGGCTAAAGCTATACGAGCCGCATTGTGCCTTTGCCTGTCTCTACTGCATCAAACCACTTCTTAATTGCACAACCGTGGGGAATTCCAACAACTCTTCTACTGGGAGCCGGTGGATACTTACTCAAAACCCTACAACAAAATGCAAACAACAGAACAAGTTTTATATGCAGACCGTCGCATGGTGCATCAAGACACGATGCGAGCAGGAGGCACAACACAGGTTGGAAATGTTTTGGGAATTGAATATATTAATACCGTCTCACCGCACTGCGGAAGAATCCACTACAACAAGAAGTGGTCTCAACAGAACTTTGAGCGCTGTCAAAGAGACGCCCACAGGAATCTTCGAGGAACAGGTTTTGCTTAATTACACAGCCATTGTGCCCGACGACGTCTATTTCGGAGAGTACCAAAGGATACTGCACGTCGCCGCAAACGAAACAACGCATGAAATTTATGCTCTCATTCTATTTCTCTCCGGTGTTGCCATTCCAGTTGCGCTTTCGCTACTTCGTTTTGTTCCTTGGCCCACAACTTGGATTAACAAGTTCAACGGATACATTGTTTACCCCCCTGTTATTCGGAACACGAACTCAACACCCATTTGGGGCTTTACTCTCATGCCAACTCGAGGACAAGCACTGTTTATCGCCCAGCTATGGCTCTTCAACATTCTTCTGAGCTTTTTAGGGTTTGAGACACAGGATGGTCCGTCTCATCACTCTCTGATACAGTTTGCAAATCGTCAAGGTATTCTGAGCCTTTCCCTTTTACCTCTTGTCGTACTTTATGCGGGACGAAATAGTCTTCTCCTGTGGTTAACTAATTGGTCTCATCCAACACTTCTTCTGCTTCATCGATGGGCCGCATTCCTCTGCATAGTCCACGCTGCTTTTCATAGCCTTTGTTACGTCCACTTGGCCACTGCACACGTCGGCAAATACGACTATGCTAAATTAAGCAAGTCCCCTGACTGGCTCTGGGGTGTTATCGGGATGGTGGCTATGAGCACCATGGTGCTAATGTCACTACCAATTCTTCGACGGCGGATTTACGAGCTCTTCCGCGCGACCCATATTACTCTCGCTGTAGCATCTATAGTTGGATGTTACAAACATATCGATGTAAAATTCGGCAAAAGCCGTGGATATCAGATTTGGATACATCTAGCGATTGCCATTTGGGGGTTTGAGTATACTCTACGGTCGATTCGCATCTTCCGGGGCGGGCTTACGAAGCGTGCACACGTTACGCTAATCGATGACAAGTACTATCGCATTGATATCCCAGGAAACTTCTCGGCGGTCGGGCATGTTTACTTATATTTTCCAACAATTACTCCATGGCGCGTATGGGAAAGCCATCCGTTCTCTGTGGCAGGGATCGATTGCGGTCGCCCTCAACTTTCGAGTTCAAAGGCTGTACATGCTGACTCAAGTGACCGAGCGCAGAGTCGTTTGGGCTATAAAGGCGCAGATGTCCTATCCTGCAGCCCGGGATCGGATACGGAAATGCAGGCACCATCCAAGCTCTCTCAGCAGCGACTCGTCTTCTTTATCCGGAAACAGCGAGGTATTACTTCACTGATTCCTGAAAAAGCCTCAGGACAAGGAGGTATTGCTGTTCTCTTGGAAGGGTACTATACATCCGATGTACCGATGATGCAACGCCAGACTGTGGATTCTGCCGTGCGGTTTCCAAAGGTGATTTGCATTGCAGGTGGCGTTGGTATCACTGGAGTGCTTCCAGTGTTGTACAACTTCTCGGCAGTCACTAAGCCGCGTTCTTTCTGCAAATTGTACTGGGGTGTGCGATCCCTGTCACTCGTGGAAGATCTGGAACGAATGATGGGGTACCGTTACGAGGGCACAGGACACAGGAAATGGAATGACACCGATGTAACAGTGTCGGTGGGGAACAGGTTAAACTTACAACAGATTTTGCAGACCGAGATTTGTTCCCAAGCAAATTCTGGTGGCATGACAGTGGTAGTCTGTGGCCCGCTTACCATGGCGGATGAAGCTCGCCGCCTCATAGCTGACCATGCTAGACAAGATGGTGGAAAGCAGCACAGTGAAATCCAGTTTATTGTTGAAGGATTTTATTGGTAGAAGACAATTCTTAATTCATATAGATTAATAATAAAAATGATTAAAAAAATATATTTAAATAGTAATATAATTGCATAATCATCATCCAGATACATGTATTGTCCGTCTTTTCCCGAATCGAGTAGAGTAGTGCACCTGTAAGCTTGCACGAGATCGCTTGCCGGGAAAAGCTTTGTTATACTGTTCATAGACATCGTCCCACGGAAGGCCCTTTGTCTTCCTTAACTTTTTGAGAAGCTCGTATTCTTCACGAGTATATCTATTATCGTCTAAGGCCCGTTTCGCTGTACCCTTAGTCTCTTTGAGAATACTTTTTAGGGCAAATCTGACTCCTTTGTCTGAGGCCTGTTTTGCTCGACCATCAGTCTCTTCGAGAAGGTTGTTTTCTTTAAGGGCAAATCTGACTCTTTTGTCTGAGGTTTGTTTTGCTTGACCATCAGTTGATTCTGTAGCTGTTTTGCGATGTTTACCGCATGTATTGAGGTTTGTTTGGCTGTAATTCGTGTAGGGCCGTTCGTGCCGCCATTCGCCTTCGGCACCAGGCGATATAAACTGCAAAATCTCTTGCCTGTCAATAATAGTGCGCTTTACAATTGTACCATCTGCAAAACTACACTCCTCATATATCGCAGTCGCAGAGTTTGACATTGTTGGGCTCGGTAGGGGTTTTTTCGGCGTATTTTCATTCATAGGTACTGATGGTTTGATGCTAGGGGGCGAGTGCGGTCTTCTATCGCGATGAGGCGGTCTACTTCTAGCCAGAGACTGTCTATGTTTACAGCATTTGCATGGTGGCTGTTCATTTTCATCATCTGTATTATTATCCAGATGGTGCTTTTCCTCCCCGCCGCTGGCTTTCACGGGTAGAGAATACTTTGATATAGCACCACCGTAACCATCATCCCCATCCTTATAATTATTGTCATCCTTGTCATCATCATCACTGTTATTTCTGTAAGTCATTGCCATCGCTAGCTTTATTACTAGCGCTGTTATTATTGCAATCCAGGCTATTATAGCTATTCCTATCTGGAGTCGAGGTAATATGCAAATTGTTAACTCTCCGTGTAACCTCGGTTGTGGGTAACTTGGGCTCCCCAGGGGAATTTCTATTGCTGCCTGCCTCAGCATCTAATCCATTTAAAATATCTGGAGATAGCTGCGAGAAGGAGTAAATCCCAGTCTTTGAGAGAATGCTGTTAAGCAGCGTAGAAATAATGCTGCCCAGCAACGTAGCAATAATAGCCTCAGCATCTAATCCATTTATAATATCTGGATATAGTTGTAAGGAGTAAGCCCTAGGGTTAGAGAGAATGCCGTCCAGCGGCGTAGAGAGAATGCTGTCCGGCGGCGTGGAAGTGCAGCTTATTAGCACATATTCCATACATTCCTTAATATTTTTAATAAGACTTTGCAACCCT